>NW_021703781.1:69187463-69197955 GCF_005190385.1 Monodon monoceros
CCCTCCCCTCCACTCCAATTTCTCTTCCTAACTCCCAGGCCTCAGAAATAGACTCCTCCTGTTCATCAGGCTGTAAAGTTTGGGCGTTTCTCATTTCTGATGCTTTAGTCTGCCGTACGTGACTTCGATTATCTTTTTTCCCCCTCCATAAACTGGATATCCGGCGCGGGGGGCGATAACCTGCAGACTTCTGAAATCCCGATTTTGTTCCACCTGGCCCCCGCCCTCCTGCGGGAGCTCCTAAATGCCTGCTTTCTTCGGCTCTTAATAGGTGTTAGAAGCAGGCTGTAGTTGGGACCACCTGATATGTAAGCGGTCCGAGCCTAGGACCGCTTTTCCTGACGCGGGGTTGGAGGGCGGGCGCAGGCTGGAGCCGGGACCCGCGTGAGCCGGAGCGCTGTGAGCGCCCGCATCGGGCGCCGAGGCCGGAGCCGTACTGGCGCCTGCAGCCCAGAACCCGGGGTGAAAGGCCCTCGCTGCTCTCCCAGACGCCTCGGCTGACAACATGCTGCACTCCCCGAATTCATTTTTAATTCATGACATCAGTGTAGGGACCATCGGAGCCTCTAAACAGCCTCTCTCAAAACCAAAACCACCACCACAATGCGAGCGGGGAGAGGAGGCGGCCGCCAGGTCCAGAACGTTGTCTCCTCTGTTCCCAGAGAATGAGCATTCGGAAAACCACTTTCCAGAGCGGACCTGCTGTCCCTTATGGCAGAGTTCCCCCGCCCCTCCCGTCCCTGGAGCTGAAATTGGACCTCAGGGTATTTGTTATAAAGACATAGCTGGTGTCAAAGTGGTTTCGATTAGGATTTTTTTCTAAAACGTTGCATGAAAATGATCAAATATGTACTTGCAGGGAGATTAAAGGCTCCCTCAAATACTTTTACACATATATATTAAATAAATATATTTATACGTACATATATATTCAGAACTATCTACACATACAGTATAATATATAACGTATAAAAATATGTTAAGTAACTAATGTAATCATGTAATATTAGAATTAGAGGTTAAATCTATACCAAACAGTGCACAATATGATGAAACCATATAATACAGATTCTATTTTAAATAATATATAAAACACACGGGCCATATATAAAATATAGACCACATATATTAACCAGAACGTCCTCCTCTGAAATATCCAAGGTGCTGGAGCTCGGTTGGTATCACTGATCCTCAGCTCAGCACAGGGCACCTAAGAGGAAGGAGGGAGGCACACAACGGTTCCCCGGATGGTGGTGCCGCCACCCCGGCCCTTGACGCATCCCAGCTCCCCACACATCCAAGTGAGTTGGGGTAGATGTAAAGATTCCAAACGACCAACTCCTTATTGGAATAACGGAGTTAACAGACCATCTCTTACGGAGGTCAGACTCCAATGAGGGGGAGACACAAATTTCCTAAAGGAGACCCGAAGGCACCCATTCCCACGATCACTGCAAGCCCTCAGCGTTTGGTGCTTGGTCCCGCGAGCGTAAACTTGAGTGCTCTTTCTTAGACACCTAAGACAACTTAAAGTGCCATTTTCCAACGTAGGCAATTTGGAAATTGAAACGGATCTTTATAAGCAAGACTTGAACGTTCCCGAGGTCCTTTAAAGTTGCGGTTAGAAAGGCGATTAAGAAACCCGAGGATGGGCTGCAGGGAAACGATTCAAAGCAAAGCAAAATGCAGTTAGAAATTTGATATTAACCGCGCACTCGCAAGTAATGCAGCCTAACGATCATGGAACATCGCTCAGCGTGTTTACTCTTCTGGTGCTGGGGAAATAGAAGAAACTGACAACGAAGTTACCCTAAAGAAATCACATCGTTTAAGTGGGGAAAGTATCTCAGGTGGCGTACTGGCAAACTAAAACAATGTGCACGGGAATTTTTTTTCTCCAGATTTACCCAGGAGCGGAACCTCAAAATCAATTGTCTGGAAGATGGGGTTGTGTGGTAAATGAGGGCGGTTTTCGATGGGAACGTGTGGTGCCCCTCCTCAGAACGGCCTCCGGACCCCAAGACCCTCTCCCGACCCCCAGTTCCCGGGTCGGAGGCCCCGGCGCACGCCGGGGGGAGCGCCTGGCTGCCGCGCCGTGCGCGGCCCCGGGGCGCGCCGCCGCGCCAGAGCTTTTATTTGCAGTCTCTTTAACTTTTCATTTCTGGTTCTCTTCCCTTCGAGCGCCCGGCCGCGGAGTGTTAGACAAGCCCTGTCGTCTGTGGGCTCTCACCTCAGAGTCAATATTATCTCAGATGGGCACAATAGACTGGAATGAAAAGCTAATATTGAACCAATGAGGTCCCTGCCCGCGCCGCCGCGATGCCACCCTTTGTTGCGCAGCCCCCGGCGAGCCGCCAGCGGCCGGGCTAAGCGGAGGGCGGCTGCGGTCGGGCCTCTCCGGGACCCCGCCGGGGGTGTGGCGGGGTGGGGGACACCCGGGACCCAGCCGAGCTTCGGACGCCTGCAGGCCCCTGGAGGGACCCTCTCTCGGCCTCACCTCCAGCCGCCAGGGGCTTCGCGGGGTCTTGGCGGAAGCGGGGGCGCACCTTGGGTCCCTACGCCCAGACACGGAAGGGACGCAAATAGGGGAGCGGAGTGTGTCCAATCTCCGAGCGCTAGGGTCCCCTGAATGTGATTGTGGCGAGGGGCCATGCAGCTTCGGGGCCCTACCCAGAAGGCTCCTTCCCGACTGTCCCGGGGGTGGGGTGGGGGAGGGGGGGAGGGCCTGGCCGCCGCAGCTGCCGCCTGTACGTAAAGATCGCCAGGGCAGAGGCTGCGGGAGGCGGTCTCCTCAGAAAGGGGGAGGTCAGACCCTCTCTGTGTGCCTCTTCGGAAGCTCCCAGCCCCTGGCCACTCTTCTGTCCCCTGGCCAGCTCCTTGTAGGCTGGGCAGAGCTAAGGAGGCAGTGATCGCTGGGCCAGGGACTTTCGGGACGCCTTGCTGGCTGCGAGGGGGGCTCAGGCCGCGCTCCCTGACGCCAGCTCAGGGCCGCTCTGCGGGTATCCCCGGAGGTCTCAGGGCCGCTTTGAAGAGCAACGCGAGGGTGCGGAGCACACGGAGTCCCGGCCAAGACCTCCGAGTACTGCCCTGTCAGCTCCTCGGTTACTGGCCGCAGTGAGGCCGTCGACCCTCTGGTCCTAAACCCGGGGCTTGGGTCCGCAGGAGGCTACCCGGGAAGAAGTTAAAGGGCATGGGGCGAGGCCTAAGGTGGAAACAGTGGCCTGGAGGACAATGGTGGGCAAGTGGGTTCGAGGCAAGTGATGGAGTTACACGGTATGGGGCGCCTGGACGAGCCTCGCTGCGTGGGGTGGTTTGGACCCCGTCAGCCAGCGGCGTCTTCGCCACCACCGTTTCTCATTGGCTTGAATGCAGGGGTCTGGCGATGTTGGACTGCGGGGAGCTGGGGGTGGAGGCGGGGCTGTCACAAGGCTCCTCGCAGAGTGACCTCTCTGAGCCTCGATTTTCTCATCTGGAAAATGGGTATCATGACTCCTTCCACACCAGATTATGAGGTTCACTGAGAACTGGGTGTGAGTAAACATGCCTTTAAAAGCGAAAATTCGTTACAGGGAGAGGAATTGTTCTTCTCAGTCTTCCTGACACCCTCTCCAAGTTTCTTGGAGAGCTGCATCGTCCAAGAGAAAAAGCCTCCAGTTTCTTTCCTCAAACGACCACGATCTTCTTTCTAAGCCCTAGTCCAGCCTCCAGAGTCCAGAAAATGGGGAAGTACAAAAATAAAAGACAATTAAGCTCCTGAGAGAGGGACTGGTGAGACGCCAGGGTTTCAGAAACTGCCCCTAGGCTCGAAGGTGGCTTGCTGCTGACAACCCCAAGGAGCTCCTTAAAGGACTGGACCCCCAGTTACAAGGCCCGCGACCGTTGGCAAGGGCAGAGCCTGAAACGAAAAGATGCCGGAGAAGGCGGAAGAAAAGCCGGCAGATGCGTCCCCAGGCACCTCCCATGCTAGTACCTGTGGCCCGCTGCAGGTCATCTTATGCGGCGGCAGGGAGCTCCGGGAAAAAGACGGTGACCTTGTGGCCCAATGAAGCCAAAGCTTTCGGGACTGTTGGAGGGGAGAGCGATAACGCCACCCACCCATCAGCGGGAAGGGTGCAGAGGAGACCCGAGCTGTCTCCACCCCTTCCCGGGGAAGTCACCCGAGCAAGAGCGTCCTTCTTCCCTAATTCCTGCACCCCTGTGTCAGTCAGTCTGCCCCACGCCTGTCCTTGCTTGGCTTTTAGACTTTCATTCGAAGGCAGCCGAGGGAGAAAGCAACCGGGACTTCCTTTGATCTGTTTTCTTGCTTTCATTAGTGAATCGGGACAGCCTGTGTGTTGAGAGATTGACGAGTTTCAACGTGGTGAAGGAAGTAAATTCGATGGTCAAGCCCTGCGTGGCTTTACGCCTCAGTGCGGAGTTCCTGGCTCTGAAACGTCGGCTCTCAAAACGGTTGGATCTCGGAGACCCACACGCTGGCAGCCTCCTGATAACATCCGGAGAAGGATAGCACCTGGTTCCTGCAGTCGTCTGGGGCAGCTGAGGCCTGGACCAGGGTCCAACCCTCCCAAGAGGGCTCAGTCTCCCCAGTGGACGCTTGATCAGTTATGCACGGGTTTCCAACGAACCCCGCTCGGATTCCACGGGCCTCACTTCACTGGAGGTACCAACTTGCGCCGGGACAGATACGGGTCCGTGCGCTCCAGGAGGAAGGGGCCGGTCACCCTGACCAGGTCGCGGCCGCTCAATCCGGCTGATCATTAATCGCTATCTCAGCAATAACCACCAGGGAGTCTTCGGCCGGCCACGAGGGGGCAAGAAGTTAGGAGAGCTGCACCCCGAGACCCCAGCTCTTCGGACTCTACCCAAGCTGGAGCCAGCGCAGGCCAGAATGGGCCCGTAGTCAGGCCGCAGGATCTAGGACCTGACGCATGATGCTGTGGCCTCATTTGCGCGGTATCCCCCTGGCACAGGTGATCACGGCCTCATCGTCCTTTTTAGAACAGAACCCGTCCCCTCTTCCTTGCACCCTTCCGAAGGAAGCCCGACTCGGGGTGGAGCTGGAATTCTAGCGTGGGTGGTGAACTCTGAAGCGGAGAGCTGCTGGAGGGAGGAGGGACGCATTTCCAAGTCGTCTTCTCTTCCTCTGTGGTCAGTGAGCCTACTTTGACTTCCCCGCCCGGCTCAGACTGCTGTCGCGGGAAGGTCTTGGCAGGGGGGCACAACCCCGGCGCTCCCGGGCGCATCGGGCTCAGCTACTCGCGGGGATGCGGCCAGCGCCCGGCCCCCACCACTAGGCGCCGCTGCGCGCACGCGGATACACGTCCCGGGTCGCCGCGCCTGCCCAGCGAGCGGCCTCTAGGGAGGACACCAGAAAGGGATTTGCCGTCATGACGATTAAAAAAAAAAAATTTTTTTTTAGGACATTAAGTTTTCTCTTAGTTTTACCGCCGCCCTATGCATTCGGAGAGGCCGGGTGACTGGGAATCACCGTGGGTTGGAGGAATTCTTAACCGGGTCCTGAGGATCTCCCCATCCCGGGACACCTTTCGCATGCCTTGGGCCCGGGAGAGGGCTTACCCTCCACGGACGTCCGCGCTTCTCGCGTTGCCTGGCTGGCGCACAGTGCAGCCTCACGATAGCGGCTCACCGGCAGGGTCCTAACCGCCGCGACCTAGATTTAGCAGAGTGCAGCGCGTATGCGGGACGTACAAAGTCATGGCCTGCCATTACTATTTGATGAACGATAACTGTGCCAAGCATTAGCTCACTTACTCCCCTCAAACAACTGTTAAGATATTGGTATTTCCTTTTCAGTGAGGAGAAAACCGAGGCTCAAGAAGGTAAAGGTCACACAAGTAGTGACCCAGGCAGCACCTGGGCATCTCTCTGGGGTTGCGTGAAGGTATGCATCCACCCCAGTTATCAAACAGGCCTAGCACGAGCTGGGGGAGGGAGAAGCACTGCTGTTTGCTCCTGCAAAGGTACAGGGCCTGGTGGGAAACTCAGAGCAGATGGTATGGGAGATGACCAGAAAGCTCTGCCCTTTGATGTCTCCCGCTAGCCAGGAGTCCAAGCCTCTCTCACTCCCAGGGTCCCCCTAGAGAAGCCCCTGGCCTTTGGAGGAGCGCGGAGGGGAGCATGGCAGGAGTGTGAGGAGAGCAGCAGCTTATATTTGTACAACTTTATTGTTCAGTCTTGAAGCCCAGCAAGAAGCCCTGGAGGTGGGTAGGTAATGATAATAACAGCAATATCAAGGACAGGAACTTACTTTTATTATAGCTCATTCATTATATACTGGACACTAAGCATGTTGCTTGGCTTATCTTGTTGAACAACCTCAAGGGCCAAGATATTATTATTTATCTCGAGTTCACAGAAGAGATAACAGGCTTAGAGAGGTTAGGTAACTTGCCTAAGGTCATCCAGGCCTGACTTTGGGGGTGGGGGTCAGTTTTATACTAAGGTATAACTTACATACAGGGAAACTCACCCTTCGTTGAGTACAACTCTGTGAGTTTTTAAAACACAGATGTGTGACTGCCGCCACAATCAGGAAGTAGAAGGGTTCTATCACTCCTGAAAACAGGCCGGCCTCCTGCCCTCCACGGCCTCGCAGGCAGCATTGGCCGTGATCTTACAGATGACAAAATGGAGGTTGGGAGAGGTTGTAGTGTTGCCCAAGATCGCTCAGTCAGTAAGTGACAGATCTGAGACTCGAACCTTCATCATGTGTCTGCTAGTTCAGCTGCCTGCAGAGTGTAGATTCCGAAATCTACAGAGCACAACCCTCATCGGGTGGGAATGTGGAGATTGGGAGCCCGTTGCTCTAAGATGGAGCCTCAGAAATCCCCTCACTTCCCACTGCTCACACCGGTACTTAACCCAGCACCCACCCTTCCAGAGCAGCTAGGGAACAAAGAGGGGCCGCATTCTGAAAGGCTAAAGAAGCCACAAGTAAAGAGAATGGCAGCCGCTGGGTCCAAGGAGCAGAGTCTAGAGGCAGCTCAGGGTCCGAGTCCAGACTAGGTTGCCCAGCGCCTTGGTGCGCCTCTGCCCTCCAGCCTGGTTAATGAGTTACTCTCCTAGTTAATTCCCCTGCACGTCGGAGCCTGGCAGAGCGAACCTTTCCAAGCTCCTCGGTCCCGGCGCATGAATTAGCATAGATTACTCCGCTTCCAGGGCTTCCGCGTGCGGCCCCTGACTCGCTAGAAACCCGCTTCTTCCTCGTGGGGGCCCAGGACAGGCTTGGGGCCAGCGGCGAACAGGCGTGTCCCGCTGCCGCCAAGAAGGCAGCCACCAGACTCTCTCAGCCTCGCCCACCTGCCAATAACTAGAGCCCTTTGGGGGTAAAGCTGGCCCCCTTATGGCGGTTTGCAAGAGGCGGGTGGCCTGCTTCTTGTACACTGGGAGCAGCCTGGGCCCTCTGCCCCGGCCGACTGTCCCTGCCTCGGGAGGGAGGCTGAGGGTCTGGGCTCCAGACTGCTCACTTCATTAGGACACTCTCCAGACACATCTTGGTCAAAACAGGAGAAAGTGTTTAAGGTGGTACCAATAACACTTTAGTGCTCAGCCTGAGAGTTTAGAAGAGGGGAAACTATCACACACCATGGCGGGCCTCATCCCACCTCCCAGACACTGAATGGAGCCCCTTTGCCTTCGAAGTCATCTACTCTCATACCCCCCAGCCAAGATCACTAATACTGACTGTGCAGTAAGTGGCCATTCCCTGCCCTGCAGCCAGGGTGGGGCTTTTAGTGCCCTCAGTTTCCCACTTGTAGTCTAAGGCTGAGTTTGGAAGGCCTGGCCTGTGGGCGAGCCTGAACCTCCAGCCCTCCTGGAAATCCTTCCATGGAGAAAGGGGTCCTCCTCCACTGGCTCCAGGATTGGGGATCTACAACCCACCTAAATTGGGTATTTCTTTCTGGGAACCAAGGGCTGACCTCTACCTCCACCCCAGACTGGCTGGCTAGCGCAGCCCAAAGACTTCCACTTTTCCTGGTGGCTTCAGGCTCCCTGTTGGCCTGGGCACAGTGGGGCTTGTGTCCCTACAGCCTATCTGAGGGAAGGATTTCTGAATCGGGGACAATATTTTTGGAGGTCCATGGTTCAGGACCCAGGGAGATACTATTTAAAATGCAACCCACCCCAAGAGGCTGGATCGAGCACCCTGTATCCTTGGGCCTGGGGAAAAGGATGGGGGGATGCCACAAAGCAAGGCTGAGAGAACCCGCTAAGGGTGAAAACCCAGCCAAGACCCCTGCCCAGAGCTGGAGTCAGAGAGCAGAAGCCTGAGGTAGGGGCAGGCTTCTTGGGGCGTGAGTATAGAGCTGAGGGCCATGCCTGTCTCGTGTGTGGAAGTGTGTATGTGTGCGTGCCCTGGGAAGCTTGGGGGAGGCAGCACGCATGATCTCTGCTGGGTCCTCACTAAGATCAGGTGCCCAGACAACGCCAGAAAACACACTCCTGACTCCTCTCTTGCCTGGAGTGTTTTCTGAAAGGGGTTTTGGATCCTCCTCCCATCCAACCCCCCCCCCCACCCCCAACACAGACTATGCCTGGAATAAAGAAGAAATTGACACCAACATAAATACACAGCAGGTGAAACCACAGAGGACGGGGGAGACCCTAGGGCAGGGAGAGGGTAGCTGGGAAAGCAGGGGCACATGTCCCCAGACCTGGGGACCTTTGACTGATGAATCTGGTGGCATTGAAGCCTGACTTACAGGACTTCCCTCTTCTCCCCCTCCCAATCGACATTTTTTTGGGTCTCACGGCAACCTCATCACCAAACACAGGCATTTCTTCATCCTTAAGCGAAGTGACATGGGCCTCCAAGTAAGAGATTTAAAGGATGCCAGATTTTTTTTAAAATCATTAATTGTAAACGTGCAAAATACCTGCTGGTACTTCACTTTAGAAGAATGTAATTGGCAAAAAGAAAAAAAAAGAGGAAAAAAGAGGCCGCTGCTGAATAGATAATAGATCTTTAACCACCAATAAACAGAGAGCAGCGCCAGCAGCCTGGGGGATGTGATCATAATTATGCCGCAGCGTGAGCCAATGGGGACGAGGGAACTCGGCCCTAAAATCATCCTAAAACCGAAGGCAAGCTCGAAAATGCGGACACGGCCTGGGACTGGAGAAGCGATCCTCACTCCCTAATCGCAAGCCCTGGGTTTGCACAGCAACCCGCCCCTAGGACGACAGATGGCAGAATAATAATAGAAATAGTGATGATGATGGTAATAATAATAGCAATAATAAGAATGATAACAACACTAACAAAAATAATAACGACAACGTAACGGTAATAGTATCACATCAGCCTCTCCCTTGACCTTGGACCCCCATTCCCAGATATTGGGACCCCCAGTTCCCAAAAGAGCTGTTTGGGGGGAAGGAGATGAGCACCCTCCCAGAGAGGAAAATCGAGAGCCTGTGGGCAAGTTGGAAGCCCACCGCCAGGGCAGGGACGTCCACTCCGGTCTCAGCTTGGAAACGAACGGGCCGCGTCAAGGATCGTGAACTCAGGGACCCTGGGACCTAGAGGCTACGCGTGGTCGGAGGACCCCCATCCCCGGCCAGACTCCCTCCTCACCTGGGAAACCTCCGGGAGCTTCGCTGGGGGTGGGAATTGGTCTAACCCAACGGCTCCGTTAGCCCTCGCCGGGAACCAACCCCTGCTCGCTTACCCTCGAGTGCTCCCGGGGCGATTCCGGCTCCCCTGACCCGCGCCCGCGGGGGGCAGCAGCGGCATAGCGCTAGGCGCGAGGAATATGTGCATCAGTGTGTCCGTCTGTCCCCCCAGCTCGGGCTCAGCAGGCTCGGGATCCAGGGGGCCGCAGCGAAGGCGGCGCCGCTCGGGGACTCTGCAGGGACCGGGGTGCCCCGGAGGGAATGGTGGTGGTGGAGAAGTAGGCGGTGGCTGAGGGGGAGGAGGTGGGGAAAGAGGAGGAGGAAGAAGAGGAGGAGGAGAAGGAGGAAGAGGAGGAGGAGAAGCCAAAGGAAGAGGAGGAGGCGAAAGAGAAGAAGCCGCCGCGGGCGCCGCGGGAGCAAGTGAGCTAGGAGCGCGCGGCGACGGCGCCGAAAGGCCGGGCGGCCTGGCGGGCGCAGGAGGCACGGCCGAGGCAGCGGCGCCGACTCCGTTCCACTCTCGGCCTGGATCCAGGCCTCCGGGTTCCCAGGCGCTCGCCTCCTTCTGACGCACTTTAAAGAGTCTCCCCCCTTCCACCTCAGGGCGAGTAATAGCGACCAATCATCAAGCCATTTACCAGGCTTCGGAGGAAGCTGTTTATGTGATCCCCGCACTAATTAGGCTCATGAACTAACAAATCGTTTGCACAACTTGTGAAGAAGCGAACACTTCCATGGATTGTCCTTGGACTTAGGGCGCCCTGCCCGCCTTTTGCAGAGGAGAGAAAACTTTTTTTTTGCCTCCCCCGAGAAACTTCCCCCCTCCCGCCTCTAACTTCGATCCCCCCCACGCCATCTC
>NW_021703781.1:69198055-69214543 GCF_005190385.1 Monodon monoceros
AAAAAGAAAAAAAAAAGAAAAAAAAGAAAAAAAAATTACCCCAATCCACGCCTGCAAATTCTTCTGGAAGGATTTTTCCCCCCTCTCTCCAGGTTGGGCGCGTTTGGTGCAAGATTCTCGGGATCCTCGGTGTTGCCTCTCCCTCCCCCTCCCCCCTTCTTTCCTTCTTCCTTTCCTTTCCTTTCCTTTCTTTCTCCCTTTCCTCCCCCACCCCCACCCCCACCCCCACCCCCACCCCCACCCCCAACAAACAAGTCCCCAATTCTCGTCCGTTCTCGCCGCGGGCAGCGGGCAGCGGGCGGTGGAGGCAGCGCGCCGCGGTCGCCGGGAGCTGGGAGCCCCGGGCGCCCGCTCCTCGGCGCAGCATGTTCCAGCCGGCGCCCAAGCGCTGCTTCACCATCGAGTCGCTGGTGGCCAAGGACAGTCCCCTGCCCGCCTCGCGCTCTGAGGACCCCATCCGTCCCGCGGCGCTCAGCTACGCCAACTCCAGCCCCATAAACCCGTTCCTCAACGGCTTCCACTCGGCCGCCGCCGCCGCCGCCGGCAGGGGCGTCTACTCCAACCCGGACTTGGTGTTCGCCGAGGCGGTCTCGCACCCGCCCAACCCGGCCGTGCCCGTGCACCCGGTGCCGCCGCCGCACGCCCTGGCCGCCCACCCCCTGCCCTCCTCGCACTCGCCACACCCCCTCTTCGCCTCGCAGCAGCGGGACCCGTCCACCTTCTACCCCTGGCTCATCCATCGCTACCGATATCTGGGCCACCGCTTCCAAGGTACGTGCCACGTCGCGGGGCTGCAGCGCTCTGCAGCACGCACTGCCCTCGGCCTGCTCTGGGTAGGCGCCCGGCAAGGCCTGGATGGAGGTTCCTCCGGTTCGCCCGCCCGCGCGCCGCGTTTGGAAACTGGGCGGCGAGGAGCCGGGCACGGTCCCTAGTCTCCGAGCTGCGGCCGGTTTGGGGTCTGGCCGCGGCCGCTTGACCCTTTAGAGAAGGGCGCAGACAGAGGAGTTGTCCCCGAATGCTCTCGGGTCGAGGCAGGCTTTCCTAGCATGCTACGAGTGCCGGCCGCCAAGGAATCCGTGGCCCGCGGGGTCCCCGGGTTCTCTGTCTTGCCGGCGATGCCCTCGCCGCCCTGGCTCCGAGGGGCGCGGACAGGGCCCGGCCACCAGGTTCGCCCTCGACTGCGTTCGACCCTGTTTGCCATCCACTCCGCGCCCCTGCATCCTAGACCTGCAGCTTCTCGGTCTCTGACCCTCTTCCGGCGGCGAAGAGACCCTCGCGTCCCCAGAGCAAAGTCTGGGAGTTTGTTTTATCCTGCTTACTTTGGAGGCTCAGGCGGGGCGGGAACCCGCGCGGGTAGGAGCCTCCGAGGCTCAGGACTCTCGCCGTGACCTGCTCAATTCGGGCGCCGAGCGGCCACGGCGAAGGCAGGTTCGGTCTGGTTTTTGTTTTTCTTTTAAAAGAAATGAACCGGGTCGGAAGACGGGCTGGAGGAGATCTGTTTGGGTGTTTTCCTTTCTTGCTATTTTTTGGATTTTTGTGTGTGTGTGGGGGGGGGTGGGGTGGGAGTGGAATTAAAACTCCAGAAAAAGGGGCAAGTAATTAGTTTAGCGATTCGAGCGGGGAAAAGACCTACCTCCCGAGGCCGCTGATCAATACCCAGAGGCTTGCCCATTCATTAACCCTTGGCGTTCCTGCCAGAGCCTAGAATGGGGTAGATTCCCGTCCTCCATAATTAAAGAAACCAAACCAAACAAAAACAACGTTTTACTCTTATTGCCAGACCGGAGTTGCCTCCATCCCTGCCTGGATTGTAGGTTTGTCTTTCTTTGGGTTTTGGTGAATCGATTTTCCACCCTAAGGAGTGAATCCGAAACTCTCTGGCTTTGCTCGAAAAGTTTAGGGTTCCCTTTCCTCTTTCTCTGGCAGCCACGCTCTTGGTCCCCACGCCAGGCCTGGAGTAGCCAGGATCTTCTGGGGCCGCGGACAGTCCCATCGGGTGACCGCAGCTCCGTAGTCCCCGGCTTTCGATGCCTTCGCTCGAGTCTCCTAGTTCTCTGGAGCAGGGCAGCGGGAGAACGGGGCCTCGGGAGGCAGCGGCGGCAGAAACCCTGCGCACCCGCCGGCGAGATTTCGGTCTAGGCCGGGCTGCAACGACACGCCCGGCCTCTGTACTTTTCCGGAGGAGAAAAACTTAAGTACTTTAAAAATAAGTCCCCGAGAAAACTCTAGGATAGCGGTTCGTCGCCTCTTCGCCCCTCACCCCCGGGGCAAAGTTCTCCCAGAGGTTAGAAAGAAGGGACAGACGTTTCTCTGGGTCCAGGGCGCCAATCCCCGGGCCCTGCCTTGCCGCCCCTTCCTCTGTCCCGGGCGCCGGTTGCGGAAGTGGCGAGGCTTGTGGGGCCCGGGCGGCTGCAAAGCCCGCAGAGGTCAGGAGCCTTGGGACTCGACCCGACGGGACAGCTGCTGCTGGGTGCTGCACAGCTACGGTCCCGGTGGAGCGGGCCAGGCAGCTGGAGCGGTGTTCCCTTCGCGCGTGTGGAGGGCCCTGGGTCCCCGTGGGCCGGGCCGCACGGGCTACGTACGCGGAGGCCCTGAGCGCTGTGCCGGGTCAGCCCGGCTCGGGAGAAGCGCGCGGACCTGGCCAGGACAGCCCCCTTTAATGGGACTTCTGTTGTGTCCCCCGTAGGGAACGACACAAGTCCGGAGAGCTTCCTTTTGCACAACGCGCTGGCCCGCAAGCCGAAGCGGATCCGAACCGCCTTTTCCCCGTCCCAGCTTCTGAGGCTGGAACACGCCTTCGAGAAGAACCACTACGTGGTGGGCGCAGAGAGGAAACAGCTGGCGCACAGCCTCAGCCTCACGGAAACTCAGGTGAGCGGGCCCAGGCGCGGCAACAGCATCCCAAATCTCTGGACACACGCAGCCCGCAAAGTGCGGAGGGCTTTCGGCAAACAGTCCGGGAGCTGGTTCCACGCCCCGGCTCAGGATGTGTAAGTTTTGAGGCTCTCTTGGCTTCCCTGGGCTCCAGCACGGGACTGTAGGAGATGACCCGCCCGAGGCTCTGGTGGGGCGGGCGGAGACGGGCTGAATTGCTCCTTCTGTGCGGCTGGGCTGGCCTTGCAGCTCCTGGCTGAGATACCTCTGCACTTTCGGTGAGACTTTCGGTGGGAGTCTGGGGTACGCGGCTGGGATCCAGGAAGGAGAGTGCCGCGGGGTTTTGGGGTGTTTGGGGCTCTAGGCTGGAGAGAGAGCTGAGAGTGGGTTAGGGCGAGCTCTGTGCACCGGGGGCTCAAGGCTCACAGCGATGGCTCCAGTTATTCCCCTTGAGGGGATCGGAGAGTCAGACCGCCGAGCCGGCATCCTGGGTGCGTCCCTAAATCCGAGAAACAGAGCTAGAAGGCTTCGGGAGAGGAGCTGCCTCAGGAGGCAGACCCTTCCTGCGCAACAGGGTCCCGAGGCGGCCAGGTTCTGGCCTGCCCCGGGGCGAGGAGGGGGCTTAGGGCTACAGTAGGCGCTACTGTACGCGGAGCCTCAGGGCGGGGTCAAAGTTCCCGGCAAACAGTAACATTTTCGGGCAGATTAAGTTGTAACACTTTTCCTGGGAGGCGCAAAGAGGTCGAGGCTTTTGTTTTAAAACGTCCCCGCGGACAAAACCGAGGAGGGCCTCGCGGGTTGGTGCGGGGCCCGGCACAAGGCGCGGCCCGGCTGATTTCTCCTGGATCGCCGAGTCGGCCGTGGTCTTTGTCCGCCTCGCTGCCCACGCTGCCTGGAGCCTTTGTGTGCGTGTCAAGCCCCGAGCGCACCGACGCGCGCCTTGGGCGAGCGCCGGGGAGAAATGAACCATCCTCCCCCTCAATTAGCAAACTCAAAGCAAATTAAACTCAGCCGTGTTCCAGCTCGGCTTTTTCATGGGGGCACTTTGGGGGATTGGGGGCATCCGGGGAGAGCAAGCCGGGACCTGGGCCTGCCGACTCAAAGGAGAAAGCGGAGCGGACTGCAGGGGCCTGGGGTGCTGCTAGCAGAATGGGACAGCCCTGGTGGCATGGGAGGTGCAGTCATCACCATGTTCCTCACCTGTACCTCACCGCTGAGAAGCTTGGGCAGTGTTACTGTCTGGTCTGGTCACTGTATGGGGCCCCATCGCCAGCTTCCCCAGGGACTGGTCGGGATAGCATGTGAGCCCCACCTCACTGCTCCCCAGACTTCTAGCAGCGCTCCGAGGAGGCCAGGCTGCCGGCCCCGCCCTGGTGGGAAGTGATGTGATGGGGTGAGAGCTTGGCCCTGGACTGTCCTGGGGCTGGTCAAGAGGAGGACTGAGGGGCTCTTCCCTTCTCTTTCACAGTTTTTCTTTTACTTCCCCTTTATCTCACGGTCTTTCAGAAGCTTTCACTTTTGAGCCTCTTTTCCTAGCTGAAAAGATATAGCTGGGTTGGTCCCCAGGGCTCTGCACCCCATCATCCCCCCACCCCGGTTTCCCCCAGCACCCACCCCCCACACACACAACTGCTTCTGCTCTCACCTGCAAGAGTACTGGGCAGAGAGGGGAAAGCTCAGGCCAATCTTGACTGCCTACCCAGCGCCCAGGCCTTGCCGAGGAGGCGCTATATTTAGGCAGCGGCTGCGGGAAACTGGCAGAAAATAGAAAGCACATTCGGCCCTGCAGGAGCTGCAGCAGTGGGAATGAGATCTTCCCTGCACTAGTTAGGTAGAGGGAGTCAGGGATGTGTCTTTTAATTTTCCCTTATTTATAATTTTATAGGGGTTTCCCAGTGTTTGCCAGGCTTTTGCACTTAGTGGGATGTGGGTGTCCCGAGCAGGACAAAGTGAGAAGGGGGCACTCTGCACTCTGGGCCTCAGGGCCAGGGAAAATGTGCTCCAGGAGGGCCAGAAGGGGAGGGAGCCAGCCTTCTCACCGGCCCCGAGATAGGAGCTCTGTTCCCCGAGGGGAGGCCGTGGGGAGGTCGGCTAATAGGACACGCAGCTGGGGTACTGGATTTTCGTAGTCCCAGGTCCGGGCCAGGCAAAAGAGAAAGAGGTAGGAGGGCGCTGTGCAGGAACTAACGCGCCCCATCTGCCTCTCCTGCAGGTAAAAGTATGGTTTCAGAACCGAAGGACGAAGTTCAAAAGGCAGAAGCTGGAGGAAGAAGGCTCAGATTCGCAACAAAAGAAAAAAGGGACGCACCATATTAACCGGTGGAGAATCGCCACAAAGCAGGCGAGTCCCGAGGAAATAGATGTGACCTCAGACGATTAAAAACACAAACAGAACCCCTCAGAAACGGACAACACGGAGCAAAACAGAGACAGGGAGAGGAGGGGAAGAAGAAAAAACCCTACAAAACAAAAACAAACCACACACACATTCACGGAGAAGGGGAGAGGGAGTCAGAGAGAGGGGCGGCGCGACGCAGACGCTGGGCGGCAAGAGCGCGGGGCCCTGATCCGAGGCCGCGCTGAGATGGCAGAGGACGGAGGCTCCTTGATGAACACGCAACCCTTGTCCGAAGAGGCAGCTTGTGAGAGACAGACAGAGACAGAGAGAGAGAGAGAGAGAGAGAGATCCAAGGGTGGCAAAGCCAAAGGCGCTCTGACAAGGGGAGCTGTCAGTCAAAGGCCAAACCAGCGAGACAAGATGATTGGCAGGTATTCCGGTTATCTCGCAGTCCGATTTTTTAAAAAAATGATGATGATAATCATAATGATAAAAGAAAACCCCCAACCAGGCACAGGACTTTTTATTTTGCACTTCGAAGTGTTTTTTCCCCCAATCTTTAAAAGTAATCAGTGATAATAACCGTTGGGATTCCACATCCAGCCCCATCCCACACCTGTTCAAAAACTTGAATTGCATGTAGCAGTTGTTGGGCGAATGGTGTCTTAAGACAGAAAGTGAATTGTAATTTTCTTTTCCTTTTAAAGAAAGGTTCTGCGTGCTTTTTATTTTGATTTTTTTGCAAGAAATGTGCAGTCTGTAAACACTTTTTGATACCTTCTGACGTCAAAGTGATTGTGAAAAAAGCTAAATGAAGTAGGCTCAGCGATAGCGATCCTCTTTCAGAGAAATGGGGAGCAGGATGGGGGGCTGGGGGTGGAGGGGGAGGGTGCCCACAAGAGGAGTCAGGACTTGTACTGGGAAAAAAAA
The DNA here is from genome assembly GCF_005190385.1 of Monodon monoceros. Taxonomy (NCBI): domain Eukaryota; kingdom Metazoa; phylum Chordata; class Mammalia; order Artiodactyla; family Monodontidae; genus Monodon; species Monodon monoceros. The sequence continues at coordinate 69,204,198 of NW_021703781.1, forward strand.
CCCTAAATTAATTCTATTTCTTGGACATTCCTTTCCTAACATCCCAAGGCTTAAAACCACGAACTAAACTCCTTTTAGTGGTTGAAGGTATTGGCCGAGTTCAACCATTTGCCGTAAATAAAGGCCATTCCAAACTTTCAATCTATCTATTACAAAAACTGAAGGACTGTAGTTAGCGGGGATGATAAGTGTGGCCAAGAACACGGCAGCAAGTTTTCAAGCACTGAGTTTCTATTCCAAGATCATAGACTTACTAAAGAGAGTGACAAATGCTTCCTTAATGTCTTCTATACCAGAATGTAAATATTTTTGTGTTCTGTGTTAATTTGTTAGAATTCTAACACACTATATACTTCCAAGAAGTATGTCAATGTCAATATTTTGTCAATAAAGATTTATCAATATGCCCTCAGAGTAGTTGTCTTGGGAAATTGCAGTGAATTCTTGAAAAAAATATCTCTTTGAGTGTGGTCCTTCCCCAACTAGGCTCAAGAAGCCCAGATTCCCCACCCACAAAAGGGCCAGACTGATGGATTCTTGGGCATGTTAAAGAGAGAAGAGGGTGGTGGAAAAGGAGAGGATTAGGAAAACTTAAGTCCTTCAGAAAAGGGATGGGAGAAAAGTTTTCCATCCAGACCTCTGCCCACTGCATGGCCTAAAGAGGGAGTTTAATTTGAATTTCAGGTTAAAAATGCTTACTACTCTTAACCTCTAGTTATTTAAAAAACTGGACATATATATTATGCATTGAAGAGTATTCCCCCAGGATTGGGGAAAACACTTAGCAGAATCAGGATCCTGGGACTTTTTAAACTGTGTTTCTGACTTCAAACCCCAAAGCACTATTCTCCTTCTCCCTCTCTCTCCCTTTCCCTCCCTCCCTCCCCTCCCTTCCTTCCTTCCTCCTTCCTTCTCTCCCTCCCTTCCTCCCTCCCTCCCTCCCTCCCTACTTTCCTTCCTTCCTCTCTCTGGCCCCAATCGGACAAAGGTGAGGGGATGAGCCCAAGGGCCTCAGCAGCCTTATAAGGCAAGCGTTTTGAGAAACCTTCAACGCTCAATTTTAACATTAAAGAAAAAGTTGTACCCAGTCCTGGAGGAAACTTAGCTTTTCTCCCCCCCTTCCCCCTCCTGGGGGCACGAGGTTGTTTTTGCTGCTTCATTTGCTTCTTATCCTGATAGGCTGCATTAATCAGTTTTATTTCCATTGATAGAGAAACCTCGTCTGTTCTGTTCGAGCTACAAAGCGTCCTTCGAGCTTTTGTGAAAGTGCAAATCAGTTTAAGCAATTATCATACCAGGAATATGAAGGGGAAAGAGGAGGCCTTGCCCAGTGGTCTCCTTTAATCTCTTAATCCACGGATCCAGGGGGGCTGCCTGGACATAATTTAGGACAATCTCCCCACCCTTTACACTGTGATAAGGCCAAGTTACAATGCGGGGCGAAAATACAAGCTTTGTTAACATCCTGCCTTGAAAAGTTAAGATTAGACATTCCATGCACGTGTGGGGACTATAGGGCACTATGGAAATTTTTCTTTCTTTTTTTCCCCTCCCCTCCTCTCTTCGAAAGTAGAATTCATTCTTGGCCTCTCTCCCTCTTTTTCCCCTTTATCTCTGCCTTTCTCTCCTTTTTTCTCCCTCTCTGTTTCTCTGGAGAACCCTGGCTGTTTATGGTGCATTTCCACGCAGACTCCTTGGGAAGGTGTGGGTGTAGTCGGGGAGACTCCACTGCCCGAGGATTCTGGGGCGAGAGGGGACACAGGCTTGCCTCTCGAAGGGACAGGTGCTGTCCTGTGTATCCTGGAAACTCAAGTGGGGTTTCCAGTCACTTGGACAGCGGGACCTCTGTGACCAAGAGCTCTCCCAAGTGTTTTGCAGTCCCTGCTACAACATTGCTGCACCTCTTTCTTTTAAGCAAGTTACCTTTTCCTTCTACCCACTTCGCCAAACCCAGAATGCCTCAAACACAGAGCACAGACCTGTTAAAATTCAGACTAGCCTTTCCTGAAGAAAATTTCCCATCTTGATAAAAGGCTTACTTCTGCAAGAACCATATACTTTTTTTTTTTTAAGTACAAGAAAAGGGGGAGGGTGGTTTTTTTTTTTTTTGTAAATGTCCTATGTAGTGTAACAGCAATAAAATCATCAGAGAATACTATTAGCTTTGGAAAAAAAAAAAACCTAAAAGCTTTATTACAAACCAAGCTTTGAAAATAGGGGGGATTAGGCGGCTGAAAGGGTCCCACAATGGTAAGAAGAAAAGGTTTCATGCTAATGAGGTTAATGCCCTTTGTATCTCGGGCCGCCACATCTTCATTACGCGCTATCTCTGGCTGCACGGAGCGGCTCAGAGAGCCGCAATCCACTCCAACGCCCCCCTTCCCGGCCCAAAGAAGGATTTGATAGCAGCTCTGTTCAAACTAGATAATTATATCTTTTCAAGTCGGAATTAAGATAAAGAAAGTGAAGCAGAGGCGGCTCGCCTTGATCCACTGCAAACAAATTTGGCGCACTTTCGAGTCCTTCCCCCGCCTCAAAAAGGCTGGACAGTCAGCTTATTAGCCGCTCGTTTGCTTTATTAATTCATCTATTTAAAGTGGCAGGATTAGAGCGTCTAATGTGGACGCGGGCTGCCGTGGCGCTGAGGAATATAAATATTTGCGAGATGCCATCCCACGATGACTATCTGGGCGCGGGGCGCGGGGCAGGGTGCGGGGCGCGTGTGGCTGCGTCCCCGTCACAGTGCGCGCGTGCTGGGCTGGAGCCCCTTAGGCAGGGAAGCGTGGGAGCTGCGTGCCGCAGGTCTGTGTCCTCCCTCGTGGTACATGGGTGCCAGGCCTAGATGACCCTGGCAGGGTTCAATGGGCATCGAGGGTCAGGTTCTGCGTTCCTCCCTACACTTGGAACTGCACGCATGTTGCCTTGTGTCTTGCCTGTTACCCCGAATGGGGATGTAGGTTACACGTTTGATCCATGACCTACTCCCTTCTTGATTACTTGTGGGCCTTCCCTGTGCGTTCGCCTGACCGAGAGGCTTGGGTTCTCAGTTTGCATTTCCCTGAGAGAGTGAAACGGAACGTATAACCCAAGTGTGCCTGGGCTACATTCTCCTTCCTGAGAGGTACACGTGGGTTCCGCGTGCGTGTCTCATTTGGGGTCCAGTTCCTCAGCGCAGCAAAGGGCCAGGTAGGCGTGGGCGGAGGGGTGGGGTGGAGTGGGGGCTCTGTTCAAGGCACCAGAAACTCCTGAGGTGGGAAAAGCTTCGGACCTCCGGGTACTTACTCCTTTCTGCCTCTTGTCTGAGTGTCCGGTGCCCCCAGCTCCCTCCAACTCTGTTCCCGGCAGCCTAGCGCAGCCCGAGCGGGAGCTTTGGCGGCGGCCCGGAACCTGCCGGGCCACTTTTGTGCTAGGGGCGGATTGTGGCGGGCGGAGAGCCGCACCAAGCGGGCCCGGCAGAAAGGGGGCTCGGGCCTGCGCGCGGCCTTGGAAACCTCGGTTCCTCCCCGTCCCCGCCTCGAGTCGCAGGGAACAAAGTCTCGGACGCGCAGGCCGATTGGGGAGGGACTCTGGCGGGTCGGAGGCCTCGCCCGGGGCCCCGCGCCGCGGCTGGGGGCATCTGGGCTAGGCTCCCCGCATGCGGGCAATTGCAAGTCGGACTAAGGGTGTGGATGTGAGTTAGGGAGAGGCTGTGCTTGTGGGTTTGTAGAGGTTGAGTGTACCAGTGAGGTCTGTGAAACAGTTGTTTGTGTGTCTGAGCCAGGATTTAAGTCAGGATGTGTAGGTGCTAATTGTGCTAACTGCGTGAGTTAGAGGCTGGAGAGGCCGGTGCTACTTGTGTAGATTGGGAGTGTCAAGGTGTCCAGCTTTCCTTGTGCATCTAGATTGTATTGAGTTAGGGCAGGAACGTGCAGCTGCGCGGCTGTAATTAGAGTGCTTATAAAGGTGTAGAAATGCAATTGTGTAAAGAAGTTGTGTGCGAGCGTCTGGTCGCTGTGAGCCGGCTGCAGTTGTGGATCTCAGAGGATGGGAATGGCCTCAGAGTGTGCGACTGGCGGGAACATTTCTCCGTGTTTGGGTGGGGGTCCCCTGTGATGGCGTCCATGCCAGCAGCAGGGCAGCACGTGTGTGTGTGTCTCAGGATCTAGACGTGTGTGTCTAGTGAGAAGGCTCGGGTTCGGTTATTGTTTCGCAGCGCACCACTCGCTCCGGAGTTTGGCAAACAGCAGACGTTTTTGTTTTTTTTTTTTGGTAACCGCATTTTCCCAGGTCGGCCCTTCTTATTCCAGCAATCAGCGTTTGGTTTACTTGGGTGCCGCCTCAGAGCAGCGGCAGGCCGGGCGGGAGAGGAAGCGGGCCTGCAGCGTTCGGCCGCGGTGCCTCGAGGCCGAGTTGCGGGACCGCGGGCGCGCCTAGCCCGCCGCTCCGCTCCTGCGTCCGCCGCTCGGCCGCCGCATTTACCTCCCCCTACCAGCCCCTCAGCGAGGGGGAAGTGGGAGTTTTGAGAACTCGCTGACCCCAGCCGTGACCCCGCTCGGGCAGGTGGCTTCTCCCGGCGCGACCCAGTACTCCGGGAAACCCGAGGCGGTGCCACGCTTGAAAGCGAAAGGCCCATTCATCAGCCGCGCCCCAGCGTCTAATTGGCCTTTTGTTCGTCAGTGCTTGTGGCCCGGCGAGGGGGTTGGGGGAACATGGGAGGGCCCCGGGGCTGTAAGTAGGGGTGCCCGGCGTTCCGGGCTGGGGTCTGGGTAGGGCAAAGGAGCGTCGCACTCCTCCGAGGGGGCGCCAGAGCGCGCCAAAGATCACGCCCACGTGCGAGGATGCTCGGCTGGCGGCTGGTCTCCGAGCGCCCCGGCCGGATCCGCCGAGCTGCTGGAGAGCCACGGCCTCGCCCCTGCCCTCACCTCCCCCTCAGGCTGAGTCCACGCCTTTCCTCCGCGCCTCGGGGATTTCGGACCTGCCTTCCTGCCTGTCCCAAGTACCCAGCTCAGGCGCTGGCCTTGGGGCTGGTTTGGGCTCAAGCCCTGCCTCTCTTCCTGCTTCTTTTGCCCTGCTCTACCCGCCTACCATAGAGAGAGACTCTGGGTCCCCCTCCCTAGGCACCAACCTGGTACCCTCGTCCGGCCTGCACCCTGCTTCGCTGGGCGAAGGAATTGAGAGAATTTTTTGGTCCGCCAAGGAGGTGGGAGTTGACCAACTGTTAGGCGATCAGATCCGGGAGGAAGACCGGGTCTCCACCACACCAAATTCCATATGGCTCTCCAAATCAAGCCTCACCTTCCCTCTCCCTGTCTCCCACCCAGTGTACAAATCAAGCCTCGCCGGTCCCCCTCTCTACCCCACACCTACTGCACACCGCCAGAGAGTCCTAGAGAAAGCGCAGGGGCAAGGTCTCCTCTCCCAGCATAAGCGCAGAGGCCGAGACGCACCTGATGCGCCAGGGAGGTGCCTGGAATGGGGATGGGGTCGCGTTTGGAAAATGGTCCAGGGCCCCCAGCCCCACGCCTCTCCTCCCTTTCCCCGGGAGGACCGGCTTTGCCCGGCAGTGGTCTGGCTGCCCGGCTCACCACCTCAGCCCGGCCCCAGGCCGCGCCTGCCCCCAGCCGGCTCCAGGTCCTATATATAGCGCGGGTCTCCACAGCCCTCTGCTGGACCCTGACGTCAGGAAGAACTTGATCTTGCCTGCTTCGCTCCTGCTTCTGAAACTGATCCTTGAAATGAGAGAACAGACTCTACACAATTCCCATGGCCTTGACATAAGGTACAGCGATAAATATACACCACTAATGAGCAATTACCATATAATCACCTTCCAATTAGCTCGCATAATGATGAATTAAACATTCTAGCAGGCGGGATTAGGTTTCTTACTTTGTATATTATTTACGAAGGCTATAGCTTCTGCAAAGAACCAAATATCAAATTAGATGGGGAATTTTCACTTGGGGGTAATTATGCATTCAGGCCAGCGGCTGTATTCTGGTCACTTGTCAAATGAGGCCCCCTGCAAGGTACTGACCAGTTCGTTTGGGCGTTTATTTCCTCCTTTTCCTCTTTTTTCTTTAGGCTGCAATTGCCTTTCCTTTTCCTTTTACCGCCCTGGCCCGCGGGAGGGAGGCTGGGGGCTTGGGGCTGGTAGGCGGGGTTTGGGGAGGGACGTCCGTCTTGCGCTGAGGATACGGCTCAGGCATCCAGGCCCTCGCAGCGCCTGTCTCCTGAGCACTGCCTGCTCTGGCCCCAGGTCCGTTCCTCTCCGGCCGGCCGGGCAGGACGACCCGGGTGCGCCCCAGAAGCCACCCGAGCGTTCGGAGGGCAAACGCGCGGGCTGGGCGCTACGGCGGGCGCGGGGCCAGGGCGGCCGCCCTCCCACCCGCCCCGCCTGCGTTCTGCGGCATCCCCTAGCCCCCCAGGGGCCTCAGTGCGCTCTATTCTGACTTTTACCCCCACCCGCACCCCAGTGACAGGGAGAGAAAGAGGGTGCGTGGGGAGGAATACTGAAACAAACAACAAACCTCCACCTGCCCGCAGACACCTCTCTTGTTCGGAAATGAATTTTGGCAAGAGATTAACTCCTAATCTGATCTAACGCTGCTGACATTTGGGGAGAAGATGAAAATGGCAGCTCAATTTCATTCAGAAAAGGGGTCACTTCGCGGGGCTTCGCTCTGCTCCCCAGAGAACGTGGACGCCCCTCCTTCTCCCCGAAACCAGAGGAGGCGGCCTGGAGCTGGGTGGGGGCTGGGAGGCGCCCGGGACTGCTCACCTGCGCCCCGCGTCAGCGGCCCCCTTGGGCTGGACCCTGCCCTGTCGGGTTGAAAGGTGAGAATGGAAGGAGGCTGTAGGCTGGGGCATCGTCCTCTGGGCAGAGGTGGGCGCTCCTGGGCCCCCATCCGAGACTCTTCAGGCTGGAGAGCCTGTTCCTTGCAGGGAGGCCAGCGGGAGGTAACAACGTTTCAGGCCTCATCAGAGGTGAGGTCGTTAAAGCCAGATTTCCCAAGGCCTGCCAGGTATCCTTTTCCTTGTGCTTCCTGGGCAGGTAAAAGTGCACCTAAGAGATGGAAGGTTGGACCCTGCAGTCCTGTCAAAGGGTCTGGCTTATTTGAAAGTCATGGATCTGACTTGGCCTCTCCCCATTTAGCTCCAGGAGGCTGCAAGGTCCTGGGAGGTGGGAGCTAGGGCTTCCTGGAGACCGAGCTCCGCCCCTGCCCCCATACACCTACTGCTGATGCTAGAGGTGGGCCATGTTACTGGCCACCCAGAGGGCTCCATAGTGCCTGGCCTCTCCCCTCCGCTGCGACGGTGTGACCAGTGGCCTCATCCTGGTGCCGGGCAAGGGAGACAGGTGGAGTCACTTTTTGGGCACCTGCCTGATCCCTGGACCTTGAGGCAGGATTCCTGCCCCGCCCCCTTCTGAGGCCCTGTCTATGGGGCGCAGGACCTGGGACTGGGCTTGAGGGCATCATCAACAGCTCAGACCAAGGGCAAGGAGGAGGACCTGTGCCTGGGCCCCTGGGAGCGAGCCTGGTGAGGAAGCCCGAGGATGGCCATGTACCTTGCATGCTGGTGGCTGCAGATGCGTGAGAGGCTGTATGTGAATATGGCTTGCACAGCACGTAACCTGAGCACGTGGACACGTACACAGATAAGTAAGTGTGCGCGTGGCCTTGGGGGTGCAGGGACTGCTGGAACCCATGCTGTGTGTGCAAAACTTAGGAAAAGGCATTCCTTCTTCTGGGTGGATGGGTGCCCTGCGGCTTGAAGAGTGAAAAGCGAGCTGGATTTCAGCGACGGCCTCCCCGCCCTGCCACTGCCCCCTCACCTCTTAGGCAATGCACAGTCTCTGTTCCAAACGCTTGGGCTCCGGTGGGGATTCTGTGTTGGGTGTGATATTATTGAAGGTGCCTTTAGGGTTGAGAGTCAGCTTTGTGCTGAGCAGCCCCTCCTTCACTGGCTGGGGACTGCCCCCTGCCCCCTTCCCAGTGTGGAGGTTTTGGGTACAGCAGCCAGAAACAACGTTCCTAAGCATCACGCCAAAGGCTGGTGAGCACAGGTGCCTTTGCGCTTGTGAGTGAGGCCGAGGGGCAGAGTGCACGTGTGGGCATGAATGTTTGTGAACACTTGTTTGTGTTTGTGGGAGAAGGCTGCAAGTGTGTGTGTGTGTGTGTGTGTGTGTGTGTGTATGGGTGAGCATCAGTGTGCCCGTGGCAGGGGGCATGGCTGAGCATGTTGGTGGGAGCCATGTGAGGGGCTGTGGGTGCAGCTGGCTTCCCTGCCCTGGCTCCCCCAGCCTTGCAGGGCCCTCTTTCGGCTGCCTCGTGAAGGGCTCATCCTGCCCCTCCCTCCCTGCTTTCCTGTCCTACACGCTAAGTGACTGCAGCTATGTCTTCCATGAAAAACGGAAGTGGTGTCTAATACGGCGACTTCAAGTGGAAGGCTGCTGCTTCGTTAAGTAAACGATGCCGTGTTGATTCCGATGTCGCTTTCCCTTTTAGTCATCTACAGGCAGCAAGGGGACTTAATCAGCTCTAGGGACCCTGGTGGGAGGTGGGGTGCACTTTTACCTGCCCAGGAAGCACAAGGAAAAGGATACCGGGCAGGCCTTGCCGAAGTTTATGGAAAGTCTGAGCATTTTTATGGCCCCTCTTCTCTGCTCACACCCCCTGCTCCCCCCACCCCGGAAATCTTGAGTTTTCGCAGGTGAAAGGAGATGTTATTTAGAGTGTGCTACAGGCCAGACCCTCCTATCATCTTCAGGAGGGCCGAGGAAGAGCTGTGGTTTGAGCAGTGTGCACACATGTAATGTGCATGTGTGGACCAATGACCCAAGGTCCCAGTTGCTCATCACCCATCAGCTGTCTGAGCACGTGGCTGCTCCCTTCCAGATGAAAGCCTGTAGTTCTGAAATGCTTCCTGTCCCTTTTGTGATGGGGTTCCAGACTGGGGTACCAGCATCCAGGCGGTCCCTTCAGTTCTGGGTAGAACAGGACTCTCTCAGCCCTGTTCTAGCCACTGTGCTTCTGTTAATGCAGCCCAAGACAGCCTTGGCTTTTTCGGAAACCAAGAGTTGAGCAAAGTCATAGATGTTGGCCAAGCCAGCTTCCCCTCAGAGAAGGGATCCTACAGAAGACTTCACTGGTAGTCATACAGGCCGGGCTTGGATGTTTTCAGAGCTGGGCTGCTCACTACCTCCTAAAGTTGCCTTGTCTCTTCTGAAACAGCTCTGAGTTTTAGGATTTTCTTTGAGCACTGGAGAATGTCTTATCTCCTTGGAGTTTACCTGGTGACATGACAATTGTCTGGAGCATTGCCTCCCTGCATGCCCCATTCCCTCCAATTATTATGAAAAAATACAAACTTATACAATAGTGGAGTGAATAGTTTAATGTATACATCCCCCATCTTCCACAACAATTATGTGATGAGTTGAATTGTGTCCTCCAAATTCATATGTTGAAGTCCTAAGCCCTAGTACCTCAGAATGTGACCTTATTTGGAGACAGGGTCTTTATAGAGGCAATCAAGTTAAAATGAGGTCATTAAGGTGGGTCCTAATCCATTATGACTGGTGTTCTTATAAAAAGAGGAAATTTGGATACTGACACACAGAGAGAAGATGGTGTGAGTTCGGAGAGCGTAGGCAGCCACCTCCAAGCCAAGGCGAGAGCCTGGAACAGATCCTTCCTTCAAACCCTCGGAAGGAACCATCCCTGCAGATACCTTGATCTTGGACTTCCAGCCTCCAGAACTGTGAGAAAATAAATTTCTGTTGTTTAAGCCACCCAGGGTATGATACAGCCTAGCAAACACATACAAATGATGAAATCAAGGTCACTCTGGCTCCATCTGTCTTTCCCAGGCACTCTCCCCCTATGGCTATTTGGAAGCAAATTCCAGACATGGTGTCTTCCACTAGTAACAATTTTAGGATGTATCTCAAACAGGATTTTTTTCCCCCACTATAATTGGTTTTATTTATTTATTTACTGTTTTGTCCATTTAATCGATTAATTTTATTTATTTTTTATTGGAGTATAGTTGCTTCACAACGTGCTAGCTTCTGCTGTGCAAGGAACAGGATCCTTTCAGAAGTTTGACCACAACACCAGGACTCCTTAATCATTCTCCTGTCCATGAGGTGATGGGCTGGGCTGTGAGTAGACAGCAGCCTGAATGTAGCCCCGGCCCGGGGTGTGAACTGCCTGAGGGTACAGTGAGGAACAGCCTATTTGGGACACAGGGCAGGCCCATCTGTAAATGCTGGTGCCCTCCTCCTATGTGGAGGATTTCCCTTCCAAGAAAGTCTGTGTGTGTGTGTGTGTGTGTGTGTGTGTGTGTGTGTGTGTGTGTGT
>NW_021703781.1:69214553-69243811 GCF_005190385.1 Monodon monoceros
TGTGTGTGTGTGTGTGTGTGTGTGTGTGTGTGTGTGTGTGTGTGTGTTGGGGGGTAATGTAAGTGCCTCCCCTTTCCTTTGTGGGGACCTTGATGTTGCCTGTCTGACCAGACTGCAGACCTTAGCAGGACTCGAGGAAGTATCAGGAGGGGGGCTTTGCTTCCTTACCTGGGGCATAGGTGCCTGCGGTCATGCACCTGTCCCCCTTGGGTGCCAGCCCCTTTGGCCACTACTTCCCCTGCCATGCCCTTGCATGGAGTACTCAGGGGAACCAGGCTGCAGCAGGGGTTCCCAGGATAAAGGGGCAGGACCTGGGCAGAGCTACTGTCACTCTCTAGAGTCACCTCCTCAGCTGGGGAGGGACCCCCCCCCCGAGGAGGGGCAGCCCAGGAGTGTCCTCCTCGTTGCTCTCTGAACACCTCCAGATGGACCTTTCTGAGCTTCCTGACACCCAGGTTGCTTCTAGGGAGCAGCTGGGCTGGGGCGGCCTTCGTCCAGCCTGCTGGGGTCCAGGGCCCTGGAAGCCACAGCCGTGGGACCACAGCCTCTCAGAGCGGAGCTGAGCATGGCTCCCCATGTGCCCCGGCTGCGGCTGCATTGCTAAGTTGTGTCCCTGGCAAGTAATTACACCCACACCAGCTCAGTTGCACCCTAGGCAAATTAGGTGCTGATCTGAAGATGTAATTAAGCAATGGTGAGTGCGGTTTAGCAATTGCAAGTGCCTTTCCTCTCTGGGGCAGCAATCACAGGCTGAAAAGCCGGTTCCAAGACCTGTTGGAGGCCCATTTCGTTCCATGACCCTCCTTGTTCTGAGTCTAGGTAAAGAGGTACCTTGCAGCCAACTTCTGTTTGATTTCTAAATATTGGGGGAGAACCTTTGGATGTGTCAGGGTGCTAAACATAATTAGCATTCTTTAGGAACAAAATACACGACAAACCTGCTACTGTTTTCTTAATTATATGTCTTCTGATATAAAACAATCCCTTGGTGTTGGTGATGTGTAGATTAATTATCCCAAACAATTTCTTTTGAAAGTTGGGAAATGTGTCTCTTGACCTCCTTCTCCACTTCAAGGGAGCCAACCTCTCGAGTTTCCTCCAGAGCCTTGTCACCACCTGTGCTGAAGAGGTGGAGGAAGAAATGGACACCTCTGGGCTGTGGTGGGGTCAGGCTGGCCTGTGGGCTTTCGGGGCCTTGGAGGCCTTGGGGAGAGCGGGGCCAGATGACTTTCCAGGCTGGCCCATCAGAGACAGACCCACAGCCCCAGACAGGGGCCCAGTCGGGGGAGGGACGCATGCAGGTGACGATGGAGCAGTTGTGATGTTTGTCTTCAGTCTCTGGACCCTCCAGTCAGGAGTTCCTGTGACTCTTCCAGAAGAGGACAAACAGCCGTGTCTTGGGGCACACCTGGCTGCCCCACTGGGCCGGGCATTGGGTTTCAGGAACACTCGATAACATGCCTGGGGCAGTCCCCTGGGGAGGGGTCTGTGTACCCCTCTCTGCCCATATCCAGTCCCCTTTACTGGCTGCTCACCAAAAAACTACTTACCTTCCTGAAAGCAAGTGAGTACACTGCACACCTGTGTGAGGTCGGGGGCGCTGGGACAAACGGCTGCTGAATTAAGTGGCTGGACTGAGCTGAAGATGCAGGGAAAACAGGGTTGGGGGGCACGGGGGGTACATAGGGAAGGGGAAAGTTCCAGCGCAGGGCTTAGGGCTCTGCTGGGTGCGGGGGCCTGGTTGCACTGCCTCCTGAGAGCTGATCCCCCCTCCTCCCTTACTGAGCAGCACCTGCTCACCTTTCCATCAGCCGGTTGTTTTGGGGGTGGCTGCCGGGATGCTGCTACTCCAGGGTGAAACTGACTTAGGGAAACGCTACCTCACGGGATGAAGGGAGAGTCGGAAGGGCCCAGCTCAGACCCCAACGCGCCCCCAACGGGTGCCTAAGCTAAGAACAGCCCCCTTTCTAATTCTTTGTTCATCAGCCCGCTGAGTGGGCAGGGATTCTCCCCACTTTGTAGATGAGCAGATTGAGGCCCAGGGAGATTCTGCCTGGACCTCTAGGATGTTTGCTGTGGAACTAGTAAGAGGCCACTACCCCCAGCTGACCCTGAGCTGGGCGGGGCTCTCCTGGCTTGTGGGCTTCCACCTGCCCAGGATGGGTGTAAGCTGCAGTTAGTGGGCACCGCTCTGTGCAGGGGACCAACCAAGCTGGGCGGCAAAGCTGAGGCTTGGGGAGGGAGCATTGGTCAGCCCACCTCTTTACCCTCCATTTCACCCGCCCGGATCAGAACAGAGAGAGGCAGTCCTCATGGCAGGCATCTCAGGGATATGACCTGCCTCCTGTCTCAACACAGGGAGTGGAGAAGGACATAGCTTCGGGGCCTGCGGACTTCAGTGCAAATTCCTGGAGCAAGCCATAGCTCTCTGCTCCTCACCTGTAAAGTGAGAACAGCAGCATCTGACAGCGTTGTGTGGGATTGAGTTAATGCAGGTAACATACTTTGCCCAGTGCATGGCATGCAGTAGGGGGTCGAGAGACGACTGTTATTGCTTTATTAATACTTATCAAAGTGATGCTGTAACTACATTCTTTCCACGAACATTTACAGAGCAGCTTTGTTGAACCAGGTACTGTGCTAAGGACCAAGGAGGTCCTCAGGGCAAGTATTGAGGGCTTCTTGTCCCCTAGGGGCTGCTGACAGTCTAGAGGAGGATTTTATCAAGACACATGCCACATTTAGTGAGCAAGGCAAGTTGATGGTAGGTAGAAGTCATGTGACTTGATCTTAAAGTGTAGGATGACTTTGAAGAGGCCATGGTGGTCAGGGAAGGCTTCCTGGAGGAGGTGAGGTTCAGGCTCTGGTCCTAGTCTCCTCCTGGTTCAGTACATTCTGTTTAGCTCCCTGTGCTTGCTTGCAGCCCTCCTAAGAATGTGCTTTTGATGAGTGGCCCTGACTGCGTATCCAGGGCCGGACAAAGGCACCCAGGAGGAAGAAAAGGGGAGTAAGGGTCCATGGCCAGGGTGGAGTTTGGAAGGGCTGGGGAAACCTCAGCTCTTCACCTGCTCCATGACCTGTTTTATGACCTCAGGCCCAGAGGGGAAGAGACAGGTAAGACCCAGCAGAGCAGGGGGTCTTTTCCTGCTCTGCTGTCTTGTGGCCCTGGCTGGGAGGCTGCTCTGCTGAGAAGCTGGTAGCCAGGGACCCTAAGTGCCCACTGTGGGCTTTGTCCTACTGCACAGGGATGGGGAAGACCCTCTCCTCATCATGGGGATTCCATCTGGTTTTTATTTTCATGTGTAGCAGTGACGAATGTTACTACAGAAACAGAAAAAGGCAAGAGAACTATACCTCCTCCTGGAATGGGACGTTTCATCACTTCGTGTCTGCGCTGCCAGACTGATGGAATTTGACATTCCGAGCTCATTAGCGCGGGAGCCCATTACAGCGAGCAGCTTGCTGCGGGGAGGTCACGGAGGGCCTTTCACTTTGGCGTCGGTGAGAAATTTGGCTTTCAGGGAGAAGCTGTCCGGTAGGGCCGAACCCTGTCCCGAGGCGTCCCCTTCCGCTGAGCCGAGGCCCAGCCGGGCTCCGTGTCTGCTTCTCCAGGGAGGAGGCCCTTTGTGGGTCCTGGAGGCCAGCCATGGGCCACCCTTCCCCCTCCATCTCCCAGGTCAAGACCCTTGATTGTTGAGGTGGGAAGAGATCTCGGCAAGTCCTACCTGACCATTTGCATGTGGGGAAACTGAGGCCCAGGGAGTGGAGGGATTTTGCTCAAAGTCACCGAGGGTGTCACGGAAAGAGCGGCTGCAGAGACGGGCCTGGGCTCGGGAGGCGGAAGGATGAGGCTTGAGCCTCGCGCTGCTCGTCACCGGCTGTGTGACCTTGGAAGGCGCATGCGCTCATCCCACAGGCCCGAGACCGAGGGAACACATGTAAAGCAGCCATTGCTGAGCCTGGCGCGGACGGCGGGCGCCACTCCTGCTGGTATTGCTCTTGTGACTGTCATTAAGCCCAGACCTGACTCGCAGTGTGGCCCGTCAGTTCATGGAGAGGGCTTTTCTCTGCCTTTGTGAGCTGCCCAGCAAAAGTCACGCAGCGGCCCTGCTCCAGCTTTGTCCTGTGGCCGGGAGCTAAATGGTAGAGGCCTCCGGAGACCAGGCCACCGGGAGGCGGGGCTTCAACAGGAGGGAAAATGCTCCCTGTGGGCAGCGGCACTGTCATCATTGTGCTTAGCTGCGCTCCAGAAAACCCCAACTGAATGAATGAATGACGGAACATTTGCCTGTTGATTTCTCGGGACCTGGGCCCCCTCCGGAGCTTGTGTCTAAAGCCGAAAGAGCATGAGTTTTGGAGCCCGCTGGCCTGTTTCTTCGTCTCCAGAAGGGATACTATTTATCCTGCAGACTCGATGGGAAGATGCGTGCAGTGCATCTGGTGCCCGGCAGGCGATTCGCAAATGGAAGCTATGCTGAGCCCACCTCACCTCCATCTGCACAGACACGCAACTCCTCCCATTGTGTCCCTCACAAGCCTTTGGACAGGCAGGAGATGCACTCTCATTGTGCAGGTAAGGAAACTGAGCCCTCGCCCCACACACACCCAGAGGGGAAGTGACTGGTCCAAGTCATCAGCAGCAAAGCCAGGGCCTCAGGCCAGACGTCATCGTGCTGCTACGGTGCTTCTGGATGAAATTAAGGCAGTCAGCAGTTTCTCAGCCCTTCTCTTCACCTGCGCAGGGGGATCAGTTGCATTTTCCTCTTCCAAGGTGTAAGCAGCCCTTTGGGTTGAGAGCGCATTGGGTTTCCATCCCAGGGATCTGGGTCAGGCTTTAAGTAGGGCTCCAGGAAAAATGGGAAAGGGTCCCTAACCACAGGATGGGCTATGTGGGCAGGGGGCTGCGACCCCAGGCCGGGGGTCCTGTTTAGGCTGGCTTCCAGGTAAGATGTTCGTCGTTTCCTCCTGGGCCTCTCACACGGCCCAGCTGGACAAACAGTGCTCACCACCTGGCTCCGTGTCCTGGTGATGAGGATTTAATGAGCTGGCTGTGTAGAGCTCAGCCGGCTGGGGCCATTCTCCCAGGCCTGGGAGAAGCACCTCTGCCCTGGTTGGGCCTCTGAGTTTTGTGTTTTGGGCCAGCCTGCTCCTTGTATATCTATTTGGAACCAGTAAGGCCCCCAGAGCATTTTATTGGGTTATTTTGAATTAAGAGTTTTAACAGCCTGCAGTGCAAACATAGATGCCTTCAAGGAAAGCGAGTAAATGAAATCAGCAATGGGGAGAAAGGAGGAAATCCCAGCCGAGTTTTGGCACAGGGCTTGATTGTGTCGGTGACAGGAGGCTGCATCTTTCAGGGACGGGAATCCCCCCGTGGCTTACAGAGCACTCTGCCCCACATAATTCTGTTTAAACCACACAACCACCCTATAGAGGTAGCGATTGTTTTTTCCCCTTATTATCTTGATTTTACAGATGGTAAAACTGAAGCTCAGAGAGGTGCTGAGACTGGCTCACACAGCAAAGAACAGGCAGAGCTGGGATTCTGGCCCAAGCCTGGTGCTCTCTTCCTGACACCACAGTATTCCCCCCTCCAAGTCTTTGTTTTCCATTCTGCAGTTAAATATCAGTGGTGGAGCTGTAGTGAATGCTGACTAGGCTCTGCCCAGATCCAGGGTCCCCTTCCTACGACCACCCTCCAGCTTCTGTGTGCTTTGCTTTCAATGGCTTTCGCTTGCAGCCTTCTGCAGGAGGCTGCCTTTGAGCTATTGGAGCCGTTTGCTCAGGCACAGGGCTGAAAGTGCCTGACCTAACTGGGGAGGTTCATAGCCCATGATTGACTGGAACCAGCTTCCTCGCCTGCAGGCAGGTGTAATTTGCCCTGTAGAGCTCCCCGTGGGATCAGGCTGGTGCTGGGATCCCCTGGGATGACATCCTTGCTTCCTTCCTCTCTCTTCCCTGTTCTCCTTCACCCACTCCCTCTCTCCAGTCTCTCCCGGGAGCACATGCAAATCACCTGTAAATAAATTGTCATCTCAAGGTCTGCTTCTGAACCCAACCTAAGACAGGTGCTGAACAAGGGCCTGGGGATAAAGACTGTGAACGGAGATGGGATCAGGGAGGGAGGGGAAGGTCCTTTGCTAAAATCTGGCCTTGGAGGGGAGCCCTTAGTGAAACTGTGGCCGGCACAGAGGTGGGGAAGAGGTTGTCTGAGAATGTGCTAGAATCTATTTGACACTGAACCATGATCTTAGAAGGCTGAGATCTCACCTACTCTTCTGAATGACAGAGATGGGAGGTTGGGGAGTGGACCCTGGCTCTCAGAGAGACACAGACACGCTGGGTACTGCCTTGGGTCTGAGGCAGAGATTAGCCAGCAGGATTCTAACATTAGGGAGTGCTTTTCGGAACAAAAGCTGCACAAAATTTAGGGAGGCAGCGGGAGGTTGGGCTGCAAGGCAATTGTAAAAGAGCCCCCAGCTGATCCCATGGGGATCTCTGGAATGGGCTGGTCCTTCGGAGATGTCCTGAATCAAGGCTTGGGGTGGGGTCTTTGTACTCCCCCATGGACCAGTCACTGGACACTGGCTGCCCCGGGGAGAGGTATAACCTTAGACTAGGCAGCTTCCTCCAGAGGAGGGCAAGGTCTGGAGAAGGGCTGTGAAGGATCCAGGCTGCGCAGCATAGCAGACACCTGTTGACTGACGTCGACCTGTTCTCACCTGGCATTTTCTTGTCACTGGTTCATCCAATCTTTTGAGTAGAGAAGTTGTAGAAAGGAAACCTGCCTGCTTGCAATTCCATTTATGTCGACGACTTCCTGAGGGCTTTGCATGAGTTGGGCTTTTAGAGACCCGGTGAGGATGAGAGATGAATAAGGCAAGGTCCCTATGCTTGCAAAACTTCAATTCCGACAGAGAGACACTGCCTTTGCCTGTGCAAACGGAAATGATAGTTCAGAAGAACTGGTGTTTTAATGACTAGTGTTTACTAAGCACTTACTATGTGCCGGGCACCATGCTGAGTACTTTATAAGCATTAGCTCAGGCATCCTCTCAACAATTCTTGACGGCTAGAGAGTTTCTTAGCCTCATTTCGCAGATGGATTCACTGACTTATCCTTGTTGCTGGTAGGTGGTCAATCTGGGGTTTTTAACTCAAACATTCTGACTCCAAAGCCTTAGCCTGAAGAAACACCCTAACTCTCTTTGTAGGAACTGAGAGGATGCTGGGGTTCCCCATAGTCTGGTGAGGAGTATCAGGGAGGACTGCCTGGAGGTGGTGGCACTGGGTCTGATATTGGAGTATGTGTATTAGGGGAGTGGGGTTTGCCCCAATGTCACATAGAGAGAAGTCAGTCTCTCATTGTGTAAGTGGTGTATGAAATGCTTTTTCCCCTGAGAAGTCTCCCTATATTCATCAGTAGAAGTTTAATGGTTTAATGGTACCCCCACTCCTGAGTGGAGGAGGAACTTTCCGGTACCCTCTCTTCAACTTTTGCAGACGCCTCCAGATCCCAACAGCTACATCCTGTCTCTGCTGTCACTCAGTGATGTACTGGTAAGTGTTTAACAACTGCTCTCTGAGAAACAAAAAGCAAACAAAACCCACTCTGACTTGTAGTGTTTGCCAGTTCTGCGGCGTACAGACTTCCACCTTGGCCGATTCATGCTACTAACGTGACGTCGCTGAAGGCAGAGTTGGGGAGCGATGCACTGTCGGCTCTCAGCGTAAGCTGGCTCCAGTGGACCACTGCCAGTCCCCCTCGGGGCTTGAACCCCTCTATTGCCAGAGCTGGATCCTAAGGGTCCAACTTCTGCAGTGTCTGGGAAGAGAAATGATTCCCTGGGTCCATTTGGCTGTGGCTCAGTGGGTGTCATACTGACAAGCTGAAGACACGGGTTTCGGTGTGAAAAGTCAGCTGTTGCCATAGAGTGGATATCTCCCAACCCCACCCTGGGACACCGCTCTGCCTACTCACCTTCCTCTGTGTCTGATGCTTCCAGGTCCGGATCTGCACAGGGCCCCCTCTGATGCCACGATAACCCCTCACACCTAGAGAGCATGTTACAGTTTGCAAAGCACTTTGCACAGCCATCTGCTCATATAACCCTCCCAACAACACCACGAGTGGGTGTGATTCCCATCAATTGACAGATAAGTCACCTAAGGGTAGACTTGCTCAAGGCCACACCGACTAGTAACTGGTGGCAGAGCAGGACCTAAACTCCATGGTCTGTACTGCCCAGTCCAGCACATTTTCATCTGTTTTGGGCAGATTGAGCACCACGAATATTTCAGAGTGCATCATAAATTGAAAGCTGGATTAAAAACCACATGCCTGGGGTTTCCCTGGTGGCGCAGTGGTTGAGAGTCCGCCTGCCGATGCAGGGGACACGGGTTCGTGCCCCGGTCCGGGAAGATCCCACATGCCGCGGAGCGGCTGGGCCCGTGAGCCATGGCCGCTGAGCCTGCGTGTCCGGAGCCTGTGCTCCGCAACGGGAGAGGCCACAACAGTGAGAGGCCCGCGTACAGCAAAAAAACAAAAAAACAAAAAAACCCCACGTGCCTGGATTTACCCTTTTAATTTAGAAGTATTAATCTTAGAATATACCCAATTGTTTCCATCATTGCCCATTTGGTTGTCAGTAGTAGGCAAAGAGATTTGGGAGGAGCAGGGGAAATGACACTATTCTTAGGTGATTCCATCCCTCCCTGGCTGGTTCTTTCTCTCCCCAGCCTCTCCCAAACCCCAACACTGCAAAGCTCAGGTGACTATGGAGAGGTAGGCAGAGGTAACATTTCAGCCCAAGGTGTTTCAGGTCAACAGCTTCTGTAGTCAAGATGACAAAAGTATTTATTACAGGAAATCCCTGGCAAGGATGACCTATGCTTCTCAAAGAGACGGCAATAAAGGCACTTTTGCCCGGAGCATGGGACTTCTGAGGCCGATCTACAAGTATCCCAGCGAGGCAGCATTAACATTCCTGCAGGAGGTGGAATCTGCTCCTCTGGTTAGGAAGTCTTGAACAGCACACACTGGATCAGGCCCGGGAGATTTATACCCGTGACCTGGCTTGCAGTCTGCTGTCCTCTTAACTCCAGGATGGGACAGCCGCAGTGCTTGACTAGGCGTCCAGGAAAGATAAACCTGCCCTCTGCCGGACACACCCTCTGTGTGAAGTCTCATCTTTTTTCTTCCAGTGCAGTGTTAAATCTTGGATGAATGTTTCTAAAACTTGACCGATGCGGGGGAATTTGTTAAAAATCCAGATTCCCAGGTTCCCACCCCCACCATCTGATTTAGTAGGCTGGGGGAGTGGTGCAAAGAAGCTATAGTTTTAACAAGATCACTCATAATTCTTATGATTGGATACGTGTGATTGGATTTATTCAGATATATTCCATATATTCGGTAGGTGTGGCCCAGGGCTTCTTAAATGACAGCAGGGTCTGAATCAGCCGGAGGACTCATTAAAAACAGTGCTAACCTTCTTGTCTGGGCTGAAAATTTGCATCTCCAACACGCCCCCACCCCACCCCGGGTGGGGGATGCTGCTTGTGTGGGGACAACACTCTGAGAGCCACTGGTATAGACAGACCTTGGAGCCAGACCTAACTTGCGTAGGCCTCCGTTTCAGCATCTGTAATATGGGGTTGGTCATAATATTTACCTCTGAAGGGTTATGACGAGGATTAACCGAGTAAATGTTTGTAAAGCACTCACGGCAGTGGCTGGTGCATGGTAAATTACTATTACGTGGAAGTTTGTTAAACAGATAAAATAAAATGCAGCCTAGGATATAGGTGCCTATTCATTCATGCATTCAATGACTACTTAATGACCCTTACCCTGTGCTGGGACCAGGATAAGTACGGGACCAGGTAGTGGGGTGGGAGGTAAGGAGCGCTGCATTTCCTGCTTAGGGCTGATCCATTCTTCTAGCACCATCTCTCTGACCAGACCTTAAATACAATACAGTGATCAACATCAGGACCGGTCCCACTGTCCTAGCGCCCCAGACTGTGTCTTCACAGCACCCATGCTGATCCTTAACCACACATCCTTTTGTGCGATGGTTTAGTAGCTACACCCTCATGGACAGCATGCTTGGCAAGGACAGCCTCTGTCTCTGTGGCCCATCCCTGCTGAGTCCCCAGCGCATGGTGCAGTGCTTGGCACATTGTAGCTGCTCAATAAATTTGTCGAATGGATGGATGGTGCACAAGGATCAGCCTGGGTCACTCACCAGTCTTTCCGGACAGGCTTTCCCGCTGCCCTTCTTCGCCCCTTCAATCCATTTTCCCTCTCAACCTGTGGAGAGCATTCTAAAACCCAGGTTTGCTATGTTCACTCCCCTGCTTGAAACCTCCCCTGGCGTACTCTCTTTAAATATTTCTTCTGTGGGCATGTGGAGTCCAAACTTCATGACTTATGAATTAATTCATGTCTCCATTTACAAATAATCAAAGCCACAAGGCTGCCAATCAGAACTGTTGATTAGCCGGAGATAAGAAGTGCTAATAAAATTTCAGCTCAAAGCAAAGAAACTTGATGTGTTATTGACCTTTGCAGATTTACCTTGGGAAGCAGGGTATGGTTCCTGCTAAGCTTCTTGAAATCCTAAAAATAGCTCAAAGATACCCTTTCCCCATAACTGCCTACTCAGACTCTCAGGGGTCAGGGATGCCTGATGGGGAAACCACGTGATTAGGGAGAAAGGGCAAAGTCTTAACCAGGAGTCGAGGCTCACATACTTGGCTTGATCCTCCCTTCTGAGTTTTGTCTCTTGCTCCTTCCCGTGGGCTGTCTGTTCATGGGGGTCTCCTTGACCAGGTGGGAGGGACTTGAGGGCTGAAGTCTAGCCCAGTACAGCACGTGCTCAAAAACTATGGAATAAATGAATGGCACTGCATAATGTACAACAGATTTACTTTTAAGTTATTTTCTCAGATTATTTTTCTCATAATTTGAGTTTTTCAAATTTTAATGCACAGGTGACCTTTATGAAGACTCGACATATAGGTTCTAGATCTTGGCGTTTATCTACATGTAATAGGATGCTAAAATGTTACTCACTGGGAATTATAAAAGGATTGAAATAAAGAGGCCAGGACAGAGGATTTTCTTGAAAGGAGTAGTTGGTTGGAATGTGGTACATTTTCCCTTTTCACAACCTTTTTTCTGCTTCCCCCATCACCCGCCAGCTGCCGCTGCCCGGTGGCTGCCCTGGAGGTGGTATTTGCTCCTTACTTCAAGCCAAAGGAGACAGGCTCGAGGGGGAACCACTCAGAAAGCTTGACATATGTCCCCTAGAACTGGGGGCCTGGGTGCATGGGCATTCCCATGAGTCGTCCCATGAGGCAGAGGGACCTGCTGTTGGCTGGTGGAGCAATGTGACCCCCAACTTCGAACATCTGAATAGGGGGACCTTTAAAAGGCATGCCAGTGGATGGGATGCCTTAAGTAGTGGGAGAAGGAGAAGCTCCCAGCAGGCAAGTCTCCTACAAACCCAGAAAAAGCACCCTTCCCCTCAAGAGAAAGAGTGAACTTTGAGCACCCACAACAGCCAGCAGCATGTGACTACATCTGAACGAGGCAATCCCCTTCTTTCTCCTTCCCTGGAAACCTGTGTGCTCACGGGTGGCTGGGGGACATGTGGAGGAGAAGGGTAAAGCCACCCTGTCATCACGGTCCACAGCAGCCTCCCTGGCTAAAGTGAGGGTGGGGGGCTGAGGAATTGTAACTCTGGGCTTGACATTTTAGTCACTGAAATTAGACTGTGCTTGGGACTCAAAGTGACAGCAAGACTGTTTGATATTGAAGAGTGACCGGAAAAGGGATGGGAGTTGACTGAGATTTTATCCCAGGGCGAGGAAAGAACACCCCACGAAGCTGGTTTGAAGGGACAGCTGGGCTTGGTGAGGGGAGGTTGGAGAAAGTTGTTCAATACAATGGCTCCACTACCACATTTACAGAGATATATGAAAACATATTTACACACATATACATATGTAACACAGATTTATATCTGTACATGTGCATACAGACATAGCCATATGTATAAGACACGTATCCATATATACAAACTACCATTTTTGAGAATCCGTTACTGCACATGCTCTAAGCCAGGCATTTTTACAGACATTAGCTTTAAATTTCAAATAGGATAGGTATTATCCTATCTTACAGATGATAAAACTGAGGATCAAGGGCATGAAATCTTTTCTTTTATTATTGAAGTATAGTTGATTTACAAAGTTGTGCCAGTCTCTGCTGTACAGCAAAGTGACCCAGTTATACGCATATATACGTTCTTTTAATATACTTTTCCATTCTGGTTTATCACAGGATATTGAATATAGTTCCCTGTGCTATACAGTAGGACCTTATTGTTTAGCCATTCTAAATGTAATAGTTTGCATCTACCAACCCCAAACTCCCAGTCCATCCCCCTCCCTCCCCCCATCCCTCTTGGCAACCACAAGTCTGTTCTCTATGTCTATGAGTCTGTTTCTGTTTTGTAGATAGGTTCACTTGTGCCATATTTTAGATTCCACATATAACTGATATCATATGGTGTTTCTCTTTCTCTTTCTGACTTACTTCACTTAGTACGATGATCTCTAGTTGCATCCATATTGCTGCAAATGGCATTATTTCATTCTTTTTTATGGCTGAGCAGTATTCCATTGTACATATGTACCACATCTTCTTTATCCATTCGTCTGTCGATAGACATTTAGGTTGTTTCTATGTTTTGGCTATTAAGGGCATGAAATCTTTTATCCCAAGATCGCATAGCAGATGGCGGAGCTATAATTCAAACCTAGGTCCCCTCCCTTATCCAGACTATATCTTTGGCTTCCCTACTACATGCGTGAGCTGGGTCTGTCCCAAGGTCTAGGTTTTTTCCATGACCTTACGTGGGCTGTAGATTTGAATATTCCTGTGTCTCTTTATGGAGCTCTCTCTCTATGCATAGATAGGTTGTGATTAATTAAGCTATTGGCTCGGACTAACGGATTCCCCCTCCCTCTTAGCTCGCTCAGGTCTTGGGTGGCTTCTTCTGAACAACATAAGGTCACATGTCTAAGGCACATGAAGAAGGTGACTGGGCTGTGGAAGCCTGGGGGACCGAAATAGCGCTGAGAGGTGGGCAAGGTGGGAGTGGCATAGGGACTGAGCTCACAGCTTGATTATTCAGTAAAATAGGTTCACTTGTCCTGGTTGAATTTCAGGGTAAGCACATCTCCCTCCTTTCTCCCTCTGGTCCTCTCTGCACGCTGCCCATGTGGTCAAGAGATGTCCTTTGTCTCTGGAACAGTCACCTTCTGGGACCTTGCACAGCCCACAGAAGGCCATTTATCCCATCTCATTGGGCACCATTTTTGGTACCCACATGTGGTCTCCCTGAAGCAGGCTGTAGCCCCATGGGGCTGCGCTGGGGGAAGTGGGGGAGAGCTTGTACACCGGCATTTCCCACTTTGCTGTTGTCCTGACATTCTTTGAATAAGGTGCCCTGCATTTTCATTTTGTACTGGGCCCAGCAAATTATGTGGCCGATTCTGGAGGGGGGCACCTTGGTCTGACAAACCCCTGGGTCCTCCTTAGTGCCCAGCACCATGCAAATTCAACCCAAACCATGTTGTGTGTGAAATTGTTAAACACCAATAGGCCTGAGCTGCTTTGCGTGGTCTGTGTGGGTGTGGCCTGGGCAGGTTGATGCACGTATGTGTTACGAAGGAAGGGACCTCGTTTCCTGGGTTCCACCCGATGCAAGGAAAAAGAAAATCCACTATAAATTGAGATCTCAATCAGGAAGTTACTCTTCTCAATGAAAGGAAAGAGGTGAATTATTCCATCCATTCCTACACCAGAGCTGAACCCCAGAAACAAATACACAGAGCCAGGCATCTGGCCATAAAACCTTGAAAACAGAGAGAAGCCATCCCCTTGGGTAATAAGTAATTAGCAGCAGGTATTTTACTAAAAGGATCAGGAGGATGCAAAGCTTCCCTGGCAAAGCGATTGCTAGAGACCTGGCACGTACAGTGGCAAGGACAAGCACAAGGCAAGCACATGGGCAATGACAATTAATGTTCTGCAAATCCCAAGAGCCCTACATACCAGGTGACCACTGATATGTAGGATCAGGGGCTGATCAGGAAAACAGAAACCATGTCAGGTATTTATAACAGACGGAGTGTAATACAGGGAATCTGCTACACAGGTGATATGGGTGAGCCTAGATGGCAAACATGGTTCAATGAAGTACTTGAAGATGAGTCAGGGGAGGAAGCCATGCCCACATGAAGCTGGAGAAACAAAGCGAAGAGATGGCGCTCCTGGATCCCAGTGTGATCTGGAATCAGGCAGGACTGTTCAGTGAAACCTGGAGCTGCTGCCAGAGAAGACGCCCCAGGCAGAGAGGTAGGAGGAGAAACACCTGCCTTCTTCCCTTCCCCCACCCTCCACTCTCTTGCCAGTGCCTCCCACTGGCTGACACAGGAGTCTGGGAAATGCAGCCTACTGGGTCATCCTGCTGGGTCATCCTGCTGTGATACAGAGCAGGGGAAGGATGTAGAATGGACCTGAGAGTAAAAAGGCCCAGGGCTGGCCCAGCATCCCAGCGCAGAACGGGAGGGGACACTACAGTAAAAGACTACGAGAAGACCTCAAGGCTATAAGAAAGTCAGACAGATTTAGCAAATAATAGTAACGCCAGCCATATATTGATAACACCATGTGCCAAATGATACTTGATTTCACGGAAATTTTATGACAACCCTGTGAAGGAGGTGGGGTCTGATCCCCATTTTATGGATGAGGAAACTGAGGCTCGGACATTAAATAACTTGCCCTAGGTCTCAGCCACTCAGTGGTGGAGTTGGAGCTGGAGGTCAGGTCTGTATCACTCATAACTTTGCCTCTAACCACCACAATGTGCCCGTCGCTTAGCTATTCCTGGGCCGAGTGAGAGGGGAGGTTGGTGATATCAGAATCCCCAGCAAATCATTCATAGTTTGTGGATACAGTTGTATTCAAGGGAACTGAGCCATAAATTGTCTAGAATTTTCACTTTGTGGACTGGTTCAGCAAATTCTTCTCCTTCTCAACAAATTCTTTTATTGGTATCATGAAGTGTCAAGTTAGTGTCCCCTCCAGGTAGGATTTTGGCCAAATAGCTAATCTGGGCAGGTCCCTCTGCTGACAGTCTGGTCCCCAAAGTGGGAACTTCTAGTGAGCAGAACACCTTGAACAAATCTTATCCTGCATTGTCTTTTCTTTTTTTGGTAGCAATTCCAGTGGTTGTGTAGTGGAATCTCATTATACTTTTAATTTGCATTTCTCTGATGATTAAAGATGTTGAGCATCTTCTCATGTGCTTATTGCCCATAAGTACATCTTCTGTGAGCTCTCTGTTCAGAACTTTTTTTTTTTTAATTTTATTTATTTATTTTTGGCTGCATTGGGTCTTCGTTGCTGTGTGCGGGCTTTCTCTAATTGCAGTGAGCGGGGGCTACTCTTCGTTGAGGTGCATGGTCTTCTCATTGCGGTGGCTTCTCTTGTTGTGGAGC
This sequence comes from Monodon monoceros, assembly GCF_005190385.1. Lineage (NCBI taxonomy): Eukaryota > Metazoa > Chordata > Mammalia > Artiodactyla > Monodontidae > Monodon > Monodon monoceros. The sequence continues at coordinate 69,230,136 of NW_021703781.1, forward strand.
ATGGGCTCTAGGTGCATGGGCTTCAATAGCTGTAGCACACGGGCTCAGTAGTTGTGGCTCACGGGCTCTAGAGCGCAGGCTCAGTAGTCGTGGTACACGGGTTTAGTTGCTTTGTGGCATGTGGGATCTTCCCGGACCAGGGCTCGAACCTGTGCCCCCTGCATTGGCAGGCAGATTCTTAACCATGGCGCCACCAGTGAAGCCCTGTTGAGAACTTTTGCCTGTGTTTTTTTCACTGGATTGTCTTATTGAGTTGTAAAAGTTCTTTATATATTCTGGATGTATATTATTTGCAAGATATTTATCTATCTATATATATATCTATATATCTATCAAGCGATCTGTCTCTCATTTATCTATCTATCTGGTGAATCTTTTCTTATACCTGTTGCTTGCTTATTATTTTTTTTTCTTAATAGTGTCTTTTGAAGAGCAGAAGTGTTAAGCTTGATGAAATCACTTTATCTTTTCTTTTTATGATTTGTGTTCTTTTTTGGGGACCCATCTAAGAAATCTTAGCCTACCTCAAGGACACTAAAGTTTTTCCCCTATCTTTTCTTCTAGAGATTTTATAACTTTAGCTTTTATCCAGACCCATGACCCATTTAAAGCTAACTTTTTAATTTTTATTTTTTGTATAGTGTGAACTCTGGGTCAAGATTAATTTTTTTTCCTATTTGGATATCCACTTATTCTTCTGGTGCAGTCTCTGGCACTTAGCAGGTGTACCCTAAAAATCTTGTTTTATAATCTCCCCTTGACCTCAATTCCTGGGACCTGGAGAAGCTCCATGAGCAAATGAATGGGATCTCCCTTTACATGTGTTAGGAGAAGGTAATAAATCAACTAAGGTGTTCAGCAAGATAAAAAGAAGATCAGGGCATCTGCTCCGTCCAGGTGGTTGAAATCAGCACGTTTCCTGAGGAAGTTTTGCCCAGTCCCCTCAAAAGTGTTCTGCTGTTCTAACTGCTACAAGAGTTTAATGATAAAAATATGTCCTGGACACGCATTTCTGTCAGATATGGAGCCCAGCCAATAGCCCTATTTTCAGACTTGACTGTAAGATGCTGGTGACTATGGATGCCAGAAATGATGAGAAGTGTCACGATAGGCAAAATCAGACAACTCTGCTCTGACAAAGGTAGCTCCATGGCCACAGGGCTTTCTCCTCTGTGGGAAGATGGAACCTTATCCCCATGTCATCTTTCTAGCCATGTCAACCTTATTCACATGTCATCTACTGCAGACTTGGGCACAGAGAAGCTTCAGGGAAGGTGTGGATCACCTGGCAGGGCAAGGCTGACCCGCTTATTACCTGCAGCTCTGAAATGACTGAGCTGGTGTGGGGGAAGGGGAAAGATAAGGAGGGATGAGGTTAGGGAAAAGTGAGGAGGGTGTGATTGATTGAAAAATTGGACACCAATTCTTCACTTCTATCTAGGAGTATTCTACATCCACACCCTTGTCAGAGCTTCATGGTGGACAGGGGGGACCTCTCTGCCCTTTGACTTTGGGTTCAGTCATGGGACTTGCTTTGGCCAATGGGATATTCACAGATTTAATGTGAGGGAGGATTGAAATGTGATTGCTCAACTGGCTTCCTCTCTCTGTGCTTCTGCTATTGCTGTGAGGTGTGTGTGCCCTGAGCAGCCACTGCCCTTTCAGTCTAAACCCCATAGGTGACATGTGGAGGAGAGCAACCCCAGTTGAGTCACAGACCTACAAACAAGAAAAGTGAGTATTTGCTCTTAGTCACTGATATTTTGTGGTTGTTTGTTATGCAGTGTTATGTGTCCGTAGCTGACCAATACAGAGGGGAAAGCTCGTGTGTGTCGGGGAGGTGTCATGTTGATGGGAAGTTCCACTTTCTTTCTTAGGATTCCAGCTCAGCCTGACAGCCCTCAGCTAGCTGCTTCTTGATCTCCCTGGCTCCACTGGTGGGCTTCAATGCTGTGCTTCTCAGAGGAGTTTTTGGAATGCGGGATCAGCCAAGCCTGTTTTCAGTTACCCAGTGTGGTAGATTGTTGGACTAATGACCCCCAATACATCTCATGCTTTCTGTGTCAACTTTCTTGTGTAGTTCTTTCCCAGAATGATTCTGGGCTTGGCTGTGTGACTTGCCATGGGCAGTAGACATTAGCAAATGTGATGTGAGCAGAGTCTTAAAAAGTGCATGTGCATTGGGCTTGCATCCTCTTGCTGCTGGGAATTCGTCTGCCATTTGTGAAAAAGCTGGGCCAGCCTCCTTGAGGATGAAAGACCATGTAGAGAGAGGCCCCAGGCATTCTAGAAGGCTTAGACATGTGAGTGAGGATATCCTGGACCATCTGGCTCCAGGCGAGGCACCCAGGCCAGAAGAAGTGCCAGCCCACCCACGGGATCATGATAACTAGTACATGTCTGTTGTTTTAAGCCACTACATTTTAGGGTGGTTTGTTATGCATCAAGAGCTAACTAATACACCCAGGCAAAAGATCGTTTGGAAAATCAGAGAGGCATCATTCATGCATATACACTTTTTGAGCACTTACTATGTTCTAGACATTGTGCTATGGGCTGGACTTGGGATCTTGAGCTCAGTAGGAAACAAGTCTGACTTTTCAAATGGAGAATCCGAAGGCAGATGGCCATGCAGGGGTTTTGTCTAAAGTACAATCAAGATCGGTCCCGTGAGAGGTGGATGTTGACACAGTGGAGAGCACGGCATCCAAGGCTGAGAAGAGTAAATCAAGGAAACACTGATTAGTACGAAGGCAGAGGTCTGAACTTCAGGTTCAAGTTAGGCTGACTGTGAGAGCAGCAGTGGGTGAAGAGAACAAAAGGGCCTACCACTCGGGAGATGCCTGCCCCAGACCGGAAACTCTTGTTCCTTAACTGCAACTGCAGGATAATGAGAATAATCCCTGACATCTGTTGCACACCCTCACACCTAGTTTCTCATTTGATTCTCATGACCTTGTGAGTAGGTGGGCCAGGTGTTCTTAGCTCCATTTACCAAAGTGGAATTGAGGTAGAGTGACTTACTCCAGGCCAGATGGCCACTAAGAGGCAAAGCTGGGGTCTGCTTAAGTCTAAGGCTCATTATGTCTACCCATCCACTGAAAATCTTCCAGGACCTGGAGCCCAGCATTGGTCCCACAATAGCCCTGGAAGGTCCAAAGGATGCAGGATCATGGGGCAAATAGCAAGGACTGGGATAAAATGGCAAGTTCTGGGTGTTGGTCAAGGCAGGGAATTGGGTTCAAGGGAGTTGGGTGGGTATCAAGGGCCCTGGAAGGAGGGAAGGAGAGGTCATGTAGTGGGCAGGAAATATATGACACCAGTCAGTGAACAAACCAACCTCTCCACTACCTATCTACCCAACCATAAACCAACCATCCCTCTACTCATCCACCCATCCACCCATCCAACTATTCAACCACCCACTCAACCAGTCAACTACCTATCCACCTAACTATTAACCAACTACACATCCATCCATCCATCCATCCACCCATCAATCCATCTAATCAATCAACCATCCAAATAACCCACCAACCAGCCAACCTACCAGCATCCATCTATTCGTTAGTTCCTTTTGCGAGCAATGCAGAGTGCTGGATGCTGAGTCTCACTTGACTCTTTTTCTTCCCCCTTACCTCCCACATCCAATCCATTAGCAGGTACTTAAAAATATCTGCCCTAAAATATGTTTCAAATATGCCTCCTTCTTTGCATCTCCGTTGCTTCCTCCCCAGGTCATTATCATTGCTCCCTGACTCCTGAAATAACCTTTTATCTGGTACTTCCGGTTCTGCCCCTGTCATTATACTGTGAGATGGATCACATCCCTTTCCTGATTAGAGCCTTTCGATGGTTTGCTCATCACACTTAGCAATAAATCCAGACTCCTTACCAGGGTGATGGCACCCTGTCTGACAGCTCTGATCTCAACTTCTACCAGTTCTTCCTCTATTTACCCGACTCCACCCTTACTGGTGTCTTTTTGTTACTCACCTTCATAACTCGTTCCTGTCTTAGAATCTTCTCCTTTGCTTTCTACTCTGGAGTGATCTGCCTTCAGATCTCAGCATGGCCAGGGCTTCCTTCGGGTCCAGTCTTTGGATGTCACCTCATCAGAGAGGCCTTCCCTAAGTTCCTGCTCTAAAGGAAACCTCCAATCTCTCTCTCATCATCCTGTTTCATGATCTCAGAGCACATATCACTTGAATGTATTTATTTAAACTCAATAACAAATGAACAATAAATACATCGTGGGTTGTTTGTTTCCATTTTTAGAATAAGCTAGATGAGAGCAGGGCCTTGCCTGTTTCGTTCACCATTGTATCTCTGGTGCCTAGAACAGTGCCTGGCACATGGTAGGGCCTCAGGGAATGGTAGTTGTGGATATTATATGCACCATCTGATTTCTCCTTGCTGCCCGATTTCTTTTGTCCCAGAGTGCACTGCTCAGTCGCACTTCCATGGCAAGGTGACCTAGTTCTTTCAGACAGAAGACGTGCTCACTTCTTCGTCATCATCCTCCCTGAAGGCCCCCTGGGGGATGCCCACACCATAATGTACATCCAGGCTGGTGCCTGTGAGCGCATGAACTGACCAACTTCATTTTCAGGGCCCACCCCAGCGGGATGTTGGCTTCACCATTTTCATGCAAGGACATCCTTCACCTTTTTCTTCCGGGGCTTTGCCCTCTTGGATCCTCCCTCAACCCCCAAAACTCTCCCTTTGGTATGAAATTAAGCAGATGGAGTCAGAGCAGAGCCTTGCAGGGTATGGCAGGACTGAAGCACATTGGAGCAAACATTCTAAGTGGAGAATGTTCCCTGCCTCAGTGAGCAGTGGGTTAATGCTGTGCTCTTGCCAGGAGTGCAGTAGTGAACGTGACACTGTGCTCAGTTGTCCCAAGCTGAGAACTTTCCAGATAGCTAAGTGTCTTCATTCAAGCTCTTAACACTTAAAATATACTTGTAGTAGAATTATTTTGAAAGGCACCATCCATGTTATTTCCTTATTAAGAAGAACTCATGGAACATAGTTAGTCTTTGGCTTCCATGCTCAGGGTTCTCATTTTGAACAGAAATGATTTCTGAGCCATAACACCGTGAACCCAGTGACCACAGGGCCAAATGGCCCCAGGCCATAGAGATGTGGAGAGAGATCCTTGAGTCTGCTTTTCCTTTTTTTAGAAGGACTTTATTTTTTAGAGCAGTTTTAGGTTCACAGCCCCTAGAGAACGGCCAGGGTAAATAGGACTGGACCACCTTGGAGATGATGTTCCCATTCAGGGAAGCAGCCACAAGACTCCATCAGTGGCTGGAGACTCATGCTTTAAAGGCAAAAGAGAAGGGGGAAGCCGTGTCCTTCTTGAGTCGTGAATTCCTACTGCCTTAAGGCTTGTAGGTGGCAACGGCCCATGCTCGGAGCAGCTGCTCACACATCTGTGTCCCTCTGCAGCCCTAAGAAGTGTGTTTGCTTGGAAAGGAATGTAGAGCAGTAGACTTGAGGTCTGGGTGGGTGGTGTGGCGGTTTACGGTAAAACCTCTCTGCTAAATTCTCTTCTTTATCGGATGTAAGGCTGGATCTGGGATTCTCTTATTCTTTACCCCTAGTATTACAGGGCAGAGGTGACCCTATCTGGCAAGCCAGACTCATAAGCTCATTGGCAGTCACTGACATCTTTCTGATTTGCCTAATGCGTGGTGGGCCAAATGGGAGTCCTGGACAGGGAAGGGGGGTCTTGCCAAAGAGGCATCTGGAGGACAGGAAGGAGGCTGTGTGTCCTTTTGTCCAAGACAGCACAATGCAGGAGAAAAGTATACTGTGGAGTTCACTCCCATGTTCCTGGGAAGACCAGAATATTTTGCAAAACTAGCAGATAAGCAGTGGGGATGGGGATTCTGCCTCTGCCGTTGACACAGAATCCTGGAAAGATCAGGTCTTTGGAATCATGCAGATCTAGTTTTAAATCCTAGCACAGCCACTTACAAGTTGGGTGGCCTTGAGCAAGCAATAATCTTCCTAAGTCTCAGTTTCTTCATCTATACAATGGGAATACTAATACCTATTTGCAGGGTTTCATGAAAATTCAATGAGGGGTGGGGATGAAAGCTCGGCAGAGGTAGACTTTCAATACATACTAGCATTTTCCATTTCTCCCTGCTTATAAAGACAAAACCCAGCCTGCTGCTTCTTTTCTCTTCTTTCCCTTCTCTTCTTCTTCCCTTGTCTGCATGGGAACCATGTGCCGATTACTTAAGTAGTCTCTAATTATGAAGCTGGGAAATTGGGCAAGAAAGCACGGCAAACCTTTTATTTCTCTGTAGACTGAGTGTGTGCATGTGTGTAACAGGAGATTGGGTGAAGGAGAGTTAAACTTCCCCAATTCTAACCACAAACATACTGTAGGTACTATTATTCCCGTCTCTTCTTCGTATCCTAAATGATTTATTTTAAGGTCTGCTATGAAAGCAAGACATTGCTTAATTGTCTTGCTATAAAATATGTAAAGTATTACACTATTGGGGCTCATTAGCTAAAGCAGAGCTGCTGTTTAGAAATCCATACGGTGATACTTGTTAATGAATGCTGCAAATAACGCTGCTAACTACCTAAAGAGTAATAATAGATATGTCACCTCGAACAAACAAGTCCCCAGTCCCCAGGGGGCACGGAGACACTGGATCATAATTAGAGGCGCAGAGCAGACACTCGTATTTTTGTGGCTGTGGTTCTCTGTGTGCTTTCCCGTCGTTCCTCCTGGGTCTGCAGAGGTGGAGTGCCTCTTGCATCTGCCCCTCATCTGGTGAAGCCTCTTTTCCTGTTCACCGTGGAAGTCACCAATGGACGATGCTGAGAGTCAGAGTTCCGTTTGCCAAAATGTGGAGCTGTTAGGATTCTTATTTACAGGTGGAGTGGTGCTTCCGGTGGGTCTCTCAATCCCTTGAGGCTAAAGCTGAAGCTCATTATTGTTATCCACTCCGCGGCTCTGAAGTCTGAAATAAAGCAGGGTGGGTGTGGGCGGAGAGGGAGTATTTGGGGCGCTGGTGTGTTAAAAGCCATTTGGTCCTTGGAAAACAATATGACGGTTCCTCAAAAATTAAACATAGAATTACAATATGGTCCGGCAAGTCCACTTCTGGGTATATACCCCAAAGAATTGAAAGCAGGGACTCAGACAGATATTTGCGCACCCATGTTCTTAACAGCCCTCAAAAGGTGCAAAAACAATCCAAACGTCCATCGATGGATGAATGGATAAAGCGAATGTGGTATGTACATACACTGGAATGTTATTTAGCCTTAGAAAGAAGCGAAATTCTGATACACGCTACAGCACGGATGAACTTTGAAGACGTCATCGTGCTAACTGAAAGAAGCCAGATACAAAAAGACAAATACTGTATGAATCCACTTGCATTAGGTACCTAAAATAGTCAAATGCACAGAGACTGAGAGTAGAACAGAGGTTATCGGGGGCTGGGGGTGGGGATGGTTTGGGAAGTTACTGTTTAATGGGTCCAGAGTTGTAGTTTAGGATGACGAGAAGGTTCCGGAGCTGGATGGTGGCGACAATTGCACCACAATGTGAACGTACTTAAAGCTACTGAACCGTATACTTAAAACTGACAAAATGGTAAATTTTATGTTATGTATATTTTGCCGCAATAGAACAGAAAGCCAGTGGGTCCTTGGTTAAGTCAAACTGGTACTCTGTGGTCAGGTGTGGCTAGAAACGTCCCACATTATGCCCTGACCCAGTGGTTGGGAGGAAGTGAGGTGTAGGCAGGTCAAAGGCATGGACAAACATTGGCATACTTTGTGGGCAGTGAACTAGGCCAGACCAGGGATGCTGGGGCTGAGGCAACCAGAAGTTGTCTCTGGTTCAATGTCGTGGCCTTTGGTCATTGCAGAAATGCTTTTGGGATTGGTGCTGCCTCTGTTCTTTGCTTTAGTTTTGACAGTGTCACTGGACCCCTTAACCTTTCTGTGAGACTCCTGACAAGTGACATTCCCTTTCTTGGTTCATTTCCCCCTTCTGCCAGGGGAAGGGCCTGGTGAGGAGGCTCTCAGAGGCACCTGAACCCTGGCATTCTAAGAAGCCAGGGACACCCCCGGAGGCCTTTGAGAACTGAAAGGTCCCCGCACCCTAGGCTGCACTTGTGCAGAACTTTTGAGTCCTTGACAAGGAGGCATCCTGGACCCCTGCCCAGGCTGGGGACCTGGGCCGAGACAAAACCATCTCTCTACTGCTTTATGAAGTTTCCACATGAAAGTGTTAAGTCCCAGGACTCAGGAGACAGACGGTGTTCAAATCCTGATTCCTCCTCTTACTGTTGATTTTAGCATATTAACCTCTCCAAAGCACCAGTTTCCACATCTAAAATAGTGGGACTTGCCTCATAGGCTCATTGTGAGAATTAAATGAGATAATGTGAGTAAAATGCTTAGCTTGTGCCTGAAACATGGCAAATGTTTAGTATATAGTGGTCATCATTGAAATTAATAATAGGTATTTTTAATACTTAGGAATAAATCTACCTAAGGAGGCAAAAGACCTATACTCAGAAAACTATAAAATGCTGATGAAAGAAATCAAAGATGACATAAACAGATGGAGAAATATGTTCTTGGATTGGATGAATCAATATTGTGAAAATGACTATACTACCCAAAGCAATCTACAGGTTCAATGCAATCCCTATCAAATTACCAATGGCATTTTTCACAGAACTAGAACAAGAAATTTTACAGTTTGTATGGAAACAGAAAAGACCCTGAATAGCCAAAGCAATCTTGAGAAAGAAAAACAGAGCTGGAGGAATCAGGCTCCCAGACTTCAGACTATGCTACAAAGCTACAGTAATCCAGACAGTGTGGTGTTGGCACAAAAACAGAAATATAGATCAGTGGAACAAGATAGAAAGCCCAGAGATAAACCAACACACATATGGTCACCTTATCTTTGATAAAGGAGGCAAGAATATACAATGGAGAAAAGACAGCCCCTTCAATAAGTGGTGCTGGGAAAACTGGACAGCTACATGTAAAACAATGAAATTAGAACACACCCTAACACCATACACAAAAATAAACTCAAAATGGATTAAAGACCTAAATGTAAGGCCAGACACTATAAAACTCTTAGAGGAAAACATAGGCAGAACACTCTGTGACACAAGTCACAGCAAGATCCTTTTTGACCCACCTCCTAGAGTAATGGAAATAAAAACAAAAATAAACAAATGGGACCTAATGAAACTTCAAAGCTTTTGCACAGCAAGGGAAACCATAAACAAGATGAAAAGACAACCCTCAGAATGGGAGAAAGTGTTTGCCAATGAAGCAACTGACAAAGGATTAATCTCCAAAATATACAAGCATCTCATGCAGCTCAGTATCACAGAAACAAACAACCCAGTCCAAAAATGGGCGGAAGACCTAAATAGACATTTCTCCAAAGAAGACATACAGACGGCCAACAAACACATGAAAATATGCTCAACATCACTAATCATTAGAGAAATGCAAATCAAAACCACAATGAGGTATCACCTCACACCAGTCAGAATGGCCATCATCAAAAATTCTACAAATAACAAATGCTGGCGAGGGTGTGGAGAAAAGGGAACGCTCTTGCAGTGTTGGTGGGAATGTAAATTGATACAGCCACTGTGGAGAACAGTATGGAGGTTCCTTAAAAAACTGAAAATAGAACTACCATATGACCCAGCAATCCCGCTACTGGGCATATACCCTGAGAAAACCATAATTCAAAAGGACGTGCCACAATGTTCATTGCAGCACTATTTACAACAGCCAGGACATGGAAGCAACCTAAATGTCCATCAACAGATGATTGGATAAAGAAGATGTGGCACATATATACAATGGAATATTACTCGGCCATAAAAAGGAACAAAATTGACTTATTTGTAGTGAGGTGGATGGACCTAGAGGCTGTCATACAGAGCGAAGTAAGTCAGAAAGAGAAAAACAAATACTGTATGCTAACACATACGTACAGAATTTAAAAAAGCAGTACTGATGAACCTAGTGGCAGAGCAGGAATAAAGATGCAGACGTAGAGAACAGGCTTGAGGGCACGGGAGTGTGGGGGGAAAGGGGAATCTGGGACGAAGTGAGAGAGTAGCACTGACCTGTATATACTATCAAATGTAAAATGGATGGCTAGTGGGAAGCAGCCGAATAGCACAGGGAGATCAGCTCGGTGCTTTGTGACCACCTAGAGGGGTGGGATAGGGAGGGTGGGGGGGAGGTTCAAGAGGGAGGAGATGTGGGGATATGTGTATATGTATAGCTGATTCACTTTGTTGTACAGCAGAAACTAACACAACATTGTAAAGCAATTATACTCCAATAAAGATGTGAAAAAAAAAAGAAATTAATAATAGTTTTTTTTTTTTTTTTTTTTGCGGTACGCAGTCCTCTCACCGTTGTGGCCTCTCCCGCTGTGGAGCACAGGCTCTGGACGCGCAGGCTTAGCGACCATGGCTCATGGGCCCAGCCGCTCCGCGGCATGTGGGATCCTCCCAGACCGGGACACGAACCCGTGTCCCCTGAATCGGCAGGTGGACTCTCAACCACTGCGCCACCAGGGAAGCCCAGTAATAGGTATTTTTAATGGTAGAAGAGAGAGCACTTGAATTCCTGTGGATCTCGGGCAATAGCCTGGATCAGCCACTGCAAACGCTAATACTTATCTTAACAGTTCATGAGATTGGAGGTTCATAGTTCATAGATTCATAAGAATCTATGACTTCATACTCATGATAAATAAATAAATGAATAAATAAAGAGGAGGGAAGCTTTTCATTATAGTAGCTTTCAAACAATAGATGTAGAAAGAATGATCGAATTGAAAATTAACATTTGACATCTACTGTAGTTATAATTGTTTCAGGCAAGAATCATCAATGGGCGCTGACATTATTGGTTGAAGTTAGGATGAGAAACAGGATATTTACATCGTTTCAAAGTCTTTCTCTACAAGATACTGATTAGTTACAGAGAGGAAAATGGTAACTCTACAGTAGAGAAACCTGGAGACACCGGATGAACTAAGGATCAAAGTGAACATTACAGTAACAGAGACAAGTCAACATTGTTTGTCTCCCCATGTGGTGCTCTGAGACAGTGTAACACCCTTACCATGGTTTTCCTCATGAAAATGCATAACCAGAACCCAGTCATGAGCAAAACTCAGACACACTCAAATTGAAGGACATGCCACAAAAAAACTGCTTTTCCTCTTCAAAATGGTCAAGATCATGAAAGATAAAATTGGAAGACTGTTCCAGATTCAGCGAGAGTAAAGAGACATGACAAGTAAATGAACTGTTGTCTTGGATTGGATTCTGGACCAGGAAAAGGACCGTGGTGTGACAGCTGGTGAAATCTGAACAAAGTGTGTACATTAGATAAATGCTATTTTATCAATGGCAATTTCCTGATTTTGATAATTGCACTGTGGTTATGTAGGAGAATGTGTTTTTTTTTTTTAAGAAATACACATTGGGCTTCCTGGTGGTGCAGCGGTTGGGAGTCCGCCTGCCAATGCAGGGGAAATGGGTTCGAGCCCTGGTCCGGGAAGATCCCACATGCCACAGAGCAACAAAGCCCGTGCGTCACAGCTGCTGAGCCTGTGCTCTAGAGCCTCAAGCCACAACTACTGAAGCCTGCACACCACAAGGAAGAGTAGCCCCCACTCACCGCAGCTAGAGAAAAGCCCGCGTGCAGCAACAGAGACCCAACGCAGTAAAAAAAAAATAAATAAATAAACCATTCACTTTCTAGCAGTACACCATATATACTCAATAAATATTTGTTAAAAAAAAAAGAAATACACATTAAAGTAGAGATAAAAGGGCATTATGCCTCCACCTTACCCTCAAAAATTCAGAGAAAAAAATTAAACATACACATATAAATTTGTATATATTAGAGAGAAACAGAGAGAATGATAAAGCAAGTTGGGAAAATGTTAACATTTGAGGCAGCTGAGTAAATGGTCTATGCAAATTCTTTATACTACTTTTGCAACTTTTTAAGTCCAGCATTATTCCAACAAGAATTTAAAAATTTTTTAAAATTTATGAGTATTATCCTACCATGTAACTTCTCTTACCACTCGTCTCATTTAATTAATTTATTCCTCTAGGCCACTGTGGAAGGTAGGTGCTGTTATTTGCCTCATTTCAAACATGAGAAAAGGGAGGCTTCAGCAAGATTCAGTAACTTGCCCAAGTCTCAGCGCTAGTAAATGGCGGAGTTTTGATTTGAGATTTGGTTATAGGTGGTTTCATTGCAGTGCCTGCATGCTTAAACACTTCATAACAGGTATTGATTGTGTCCAGTAGGGGCTCAGTACTCTGCATATGATGCTTATTTAATTCTTGCTGTAACCCTTTACAATAGGCAGTGCCATTCTGGTTTAACGCATGGGAACTTGTCTGCTCAGGAAGGCTAAAGGATGGGCAAATGTCCTACAGCTAAGAGACAGCAGATACGGGATTCGAACTCAGATCCTTCTGAGGCCAAAGTGTGTCTCTCTACTATGCCATGTGCTTCCAGGCTGGGTCCAGGCTGGGAACAGTCAACAGAGTATCCGTATCCTGGCCCACATCAGGCTAGCAGCTGTGCTGCCCTTCTTCCTTGTGGAACAACTATCTATCAGTTACAAGCATGGGCTCCATCTTGCAAATCTGAGGAGCAAAGTGCTAGTTGCACACTGGCGTACACTGTCATTGATGGGGAGACACAGTATCATTGTGGCTGGGAAGACTCCTGGGGAAAAGCCTGTAGACAACACCATTCACACGATGATCTGATCTCCGTGAACCGTGCCTGGCTCTTGACCCAGCCTCAGTGGGAGTGGGCCCAGGGTTGGGGATCCTCTTCTCCCAGGGGCATTTTGCTGTGGCCCATGGGATGTGGACTCAGGGCCTCGTTAAGAGAGTCTGCAGGATTTATCCACAGCCTCCAGGCCTGCCCCCCTCTCCGAGGGGCGACTGTGGACAGCATTTGCTCACAATTTTGGCAAGGCAGCCTGATCATGAGTTAGGTATAAAAATATTCAGGGGAAGACAGTGACTCATGATTGGGGAATTCGAGGGGACACACGCGATGTAATGTGGTTTTAGCACGAAATCCAAGGGGCCGCTAGGGTGTGAAAGAACTCGATCAGCAGAGGAAGAGGCCCAAGGGGGGACTATTAATTCCTTCAAACAGGCTGTAGATGTCACTTTGATATTTTCTTAGATTAAAAATATGTATGATGTTCATAGATGTGGGTGTTGGAATATGCAAATAAATCAACTTCCAAAACAGAATCTTAGCCAGTTAGCGCTGGCTGGAGCTCACAGGTCGTGGAGTTCAGGGCCTGTATTTTGGCCTGAGGTGGAAGAAGCCCCATCAGTCCTGACTCCCAGCCCAGTGCTTTTCCTCACCAAGTTCGCTCAGCCTGGCCTCCCCGCTGAGGCCTTCCCCAGCTCACCCTCGGCCTGCATTCCCCAAGCTGTTTTGCATTAGAATTCCCCTAGGTCAGTGGCTCTTACACTTTTTAAAAATTGTAACTCACAGTAAGAAATATATTTTACATTGTGACCCAGTACACACACACACACACACACACACACACACACACACACACACACACA